>NW_023270855.1:17315668-17424025 GCF_011800145.1 Mirounga leonina
AGGAAGGAAGGAAGGAAGGAAGGAAGGAAGGAAGGAAGGAAGGAAGGAAGGAAGGAAGGAAGGTGAGGGAGGGAGGGAGGGAGGGAGGGAAGGAAGGAATCCACGCTAGTGTTTTCATAGTGCTTTCACATGTACAAGGGTTTGTTTCTGGGTTCTCTATGCTGTTCCATCTATCTAATTCCATTCACAGCCATACTGGCTTAATCACTAAAGTTTTACATTGAGCCTTGTTATCAAATAAGGCCAAGTCCTTTTGAATTGTTCTTATTCTTCAAGAGTTTCTACCAAATTCTGCCCTTTGCTCCTCAAATATATTGTGAATCACTTGGTCACATTCCACAAACATGTCAAAACCAAACTAGAGATTTGGATTTCAATTATTCTATATATCAAGTCACGGAGAGTTGACATTTTAGCTTTACTGAGTCTTCAAATCCATGAAAAAGGTATATTTTTTCTATGTATCTGGATCTTTTAAAAATATTTTTCAATAATTGTGCATACTTTTCAACTATAAAGGTTTCACACTCCCTTGTTGGATTTATTTATTTTTTTTAGATATTTATTTATTTCAGAGAGAGAGAGCAAGAGAGAGAGCATGAGCAGGGGGGTAGGGGCAGAGGGAGAAGCAGACTCCCTGCTTATCAGGGAAGCCTGATGCCAATGCGGGGCTCCATCTCAGGACTCTGAGATCATGACCTGAGCCGAAGGCAGACACTTAACGACTGAGCCACCCAGGCACCCCTGCTTGTTGGATTTATGTTCTGCTTCTGTATTATTTTATCCCTTCAATCTCTTTTGAGTTTATTATGTTACCTTAAATTAGCTCATGCATTTTCATCTTAAAATTATGCTACCTTAGCTACCTTAAGCTTAGATTATTAATTTTATTATTAATTATTATTAATTATTATTAATTATTAATTTTCATATCTTCTTATTTTCTAATGTATGTTTCTAAGATGAAAAACATCCCTCTAAATAATGCTTTAGTTAAAGCATGCTTTGTTATGTAGAATTTCTACTACTGTCACTTCAAACTATGTTCTATTTTCTTTTGCCATTTCCTATTTGACCTATGAGTTACTTAGACTTCCATTTATTAATTTTCAAAGATATAAGACTTCTCTAATTTTGTTTTTATTATTGATTTCTAACTTAATTGCATTTTGGTCATATTTACTTCATAGCTAATATGTCATCAAATTTTGAAAAAAATGCATTCTGCAGTTTTAGGTACAATGTTCTCTATGTGTTCATTAGATGGACCTTATATTTGGGTTCTTTAAATCTTCCGCAGGCTTACTGATGTTTTCTCTGCTTGAGCTACCAAAAAATAAAATACATATGTTAATACCTCTCATTATTATGATAGATGTGCCCATTTCCAATTGTAATCTATTTTTGTTTCATATATTTTAACATTATATACGCCTAGTGAATTAATCTTCAGGAAGCCTTTTAGAAATAAATTCTGTTTTGACTGATTATTCAGCCATTCCTGCTTTGTTTTGAATAGCATTTATCTGGAACATTTTTTCTATTTTTTAGTTTCAGCAATTCTGCACCCTTATGACTTAGATGTGTTATGCAGTAAACAATTTTTATCTTTCTTAAAAACAACAACAACAACAAAAACTTGAAGCATTTAATCTATTTACTTTCATCTTCAATTAATCATATATTTGGATTTATTTGCGTAGTTTTTTCTTTTTCACATATTTCTTACCTTTTTCTTTTTCTCCCTCAAACATAGGCTCTTAATCATTCATATTTTACTCTATACTTTTAATGTAATTGCTTTATAAATCTTAAGATGCATACTTTACTTGTAAGACTCTAAATCTGATTTATCTTCTCTCCTCTAGAATTATACAAGGACTTTAGAATAATTTAAATCCAGTCGCCTGTCCCAATTTTTAGGATAAGGCACACATGTTTTTCAGTATTTGTTTTTCTGAGGATTGTATACATTCTCACCCGCCCCCTTTGCCCCCAAGATAAAGTGTCCACATCCTGGAAGGTCTATGAATCTGAAACTCTTCAGTATCTACAAGTCTGCAAGAAGAAATTGCCAAATGGAAGCTGTCGAAAGTTTTCTACATAAGAATTTACTTTGCAAAGATTTCAGTTAGAACCATATAATGTTGGATACCTTAAGATTAGGGAAAACAAGAGACCAAAAGTGGAAGCTGGTCACCAGTGATCCCATGCTGCACAGGCAAAAATATGGTAATGAGGATGTCACTTAATCTTCATCATAGTTACTGATAAGTATCACCCTTAACAGTAAAGGAGTTTACCGTTTTCCATGAGTATTATTTATGGAAAACATTAATATATACTGATTGCTCGTTCTCCTCCCCTAATGGGCACTCATATTACTGAAGTTAAGCAGGGCCATGGGATATGCCATAGCCCTAACAAACTACAAGAAGTTGCCTGCACAATTTCTTGTTGGAAGTAATTTTTCATGCTCTCTGCCCCAGACTCTTTAACCAAAGTGGCATTAAGTTTTCACATGGTACAGCCACAGAATGATGCCATCTCTATCAGCTTGGACCTCCAAGAGGCTTCATGGAGAACAAATGCCCTGAAGAGCTACAAGGCCCACAGCCACCTGCATAATCAGGGAATAAACACAGGGGCCTGGAGAGTACTTGTTACTGCAGTATCATTAAGCCACATCCAACCAATGTATTTAACTTAATTCTCATCCTATGAGGCAAAGCAGACACTATTTTTTCCCCCATGTTAGATATAAGAATACTGAAACACAGCAAATTTATATTGCTTTCAAAGATCATCCACTTTTGGGGCACCTGGGTGGCTCAGTTCAGTGTCCAACTCTTGGTTTTGGCTCAGGTCATAATCTCAGTGTCATGAGATGGAACCCCAAGTTGGGTTCCACACTCAGTGTGGAGTCTGCTTGAGATTCTCTCCCTCAGCCCCTCCCCCCACTCGTTCTTGCTCCCTCTCTCTCTCTAAAACAAATAAATAAATCTTAAAAAAAAAAAAAAAGATCATCCACTTTTAAGTATCAAGACCTAGAGGATAGTTTCACTTAGAAATGAAATACAGGTGGGCGCCTGGGTGGCTCAGTTGGTTAAGCGACTGCCTTCGGCTCAGGTCATGATCCTGGAGTCCCGGGATCAAGTCCCGCATCGGGCTCCCTGCTCGGCGGGGAGTCTGCTTCTCCCTCTGACCCTCCTCCCTCTCATGCTCTCTGTCTCTCATTCTCTCTGTCTCAAATAAATAAATAAAATCTTAAAAAAAAAAAAAAAGAAATGAAATACAGGTTTCATTGGGGGGTGGGAGTATGGGGTAACAGGGTGATGGGCATTAAGGAGGGCACATGATGTAATGAGCCCTGGGTATTATATAAGACTGATGAATTACTGAACTCTACCTCTGAAACTAATAATGCCCTATATGTTAATCAATTGGATTTAAATTAACAAAAGGAAAAAAAAGAAATATAGGGCATATATAAGCTGGTAATTAAATTAAGAATGTGTCATTATTTTACTCAACACTAAAACATTTGTAAAGTGAAATCTCCATTGTAACACTTACTTGGAACTATAAATTCTATTTCTTCTGACATAGCAACTCCCAGTTTATTAGAAGCAAAGCAGCGGTATTTCCCTTGAAAGTGAGATATGTGCCCCTCATTTGGGATCTTAAAGGTTCCTGAGTTGTTGGATACAATGATCCGAGAGTCAGAGAGATCAAAAGGCTTGTCATCCTTAGTCCACATAAATCTGTAAGATAAAACTAAAGTAAACAATCCTGAAAAGTCAAAACATACTTCCTAATTTTAAAGTGGTAATAAACAAATGCACAGAAATGACAAAACGAAAACATTTTATGGTAAAAAAAGTATTTTTAATGGACTATGTAACAGAATACAAAAAAAGTCTCAGAAGAATCTGAGAAATCTTGTAAGTTGCTATAGACTGAATGTTTATGTCTCCCCCAAATTCATATGTTGAAGCCTAATCCCTAATGTAGGAGTGTCTGGAGGTAGAGGATTGGGGAGGTGATCAGGTCATGAGGGTGGAGTTCTCATGAATGGGATCTGCATCCTTATGAAGGAGGCCCCAGAGAGCATTTTTGCTCTCTTCTGCCATGTGAAGTTACAGCAAGAAAACAGCTGTCTATGAACCAGAAAGCAGGTCCTCATCAGGCACCAAATCAGGGAAGGCCTTGATCTTGGTCTGCCCAGCCTCCAGAACCATGTGACAAATGTACATTTGTTGTTTATGGCACCCAGTCTGTGGCATTTTTATTATAGCACGCTGAAGTAAGACCAAGCCATAAAAAAGCTCTAACAACTGAGAAAACAGAAATTCAAGATAGGTTTTGTTCTGTTCTTTTTAAAGTTATTTTTTAATTTTTTCAATTAGAAAGGTATTTTACTAATACTTGAAGACTACTAAATCTAAAAACATATAAAATGGCATCACGTGTGTGTGTGTGAAGCGCTCACTCAAAATTTAAAAAAACAAACAAGTACTATTGAATGTGGTCACATTTCCTATCTAGATTTTTAGACATATTAGTAACATATTTGAGACCACAAAAAATATAAAATTTTGCAAACTAAGTTTTTCCAATTATTACAATGCTACTAAAGCCAGTTTCTATGACAACTTTATCTTCTGTCATATGATTACTATTTAAGTTACTTAATGATTTGCATTTTTCCCCTTTTACAAACAAATTGTGGTAAACAACCTTAACATAATTTATTTTTTGGCACTTATCCAAATATTTCATTAGACCAATCTCTTCAAAGTAAGAATGATAGACCAATAACAAGAAAATTTTTATAGAAACTGTTGATAAATGTTGCAGAATTGTATTCCAGAAAAAAATATACATAGTTAAATTCCCACCCCAGTGTGTAGTTTCTGTGGATGAGGCTATAAAAAGCCTTTTAGGGGCGCCTGGATGGCTCAGTCGTTAAGCGTCTGCCTTCAGCTCAGGTCATGATCCCAGGGTCCTAGGATCGAGCCCCGCATCGGGCTCCCTGCTCCACAGGAGGCCTGCTTCTCCCTCTCCCACTCCCCCTGCTTGTTTTCCTGCTCTCGCTGTCTCTCTCTCTGTCAAATAAATAAATAAAATCTTTAAAAAAAAAAAAAGCCTTTAAAAAAAATCTTATCAATCTCATAATGAATTCCCAATTTGATTTTATTCAGTATTTCATATATGAATTATCCATGCAAATTGTGGAATGTTTCAGGACACCATTTTCTTACACTAAACTATCTTTATTCTTTCGCCAGGAATAACAAACCTTCATGGGACACATATTTTTGTTAGGAGCAGGCCTGCCTTCTCCCCCAACCCCAGTTCTTTTACGTCTTCTCTCTCTGTTTTATGTTTTATTGGCTTTACTTACAAAGAACACAAAGAATCTATTCTTTTAAATTCCACTATGTTGAATGGGATCACTTCACCTATACAGAATTAAACATTTCCACTTGGAAATGTGTTACGTCTTTTCATTCATTCAAATCTTCTTTCCTGATCCTAGGTAGAATTTTATAGACACTGCCCCCAATTTAAATCCCACATAGTTCTTGTTACATAGTATTTGATATTGTTTTTGTTTATGTTATTACCACTAACGGTTAAGACTGCTGGATTTTTTTCCTTTTGCTATTGTGATGGGATTATTTTTTCCTTCTTGTTTCCCAATTATTTTCTAACTGCCTTGTATGGACATCAATTAAGCTTTTTAAAATTTATTTTTAATTTTTAAATCATTTTATAATTGACAACTTCAGTGTAACCCTTTGTATTTATAAAAGCTTGTTTTTGTTTAGCGAATAGATAGAATAACAAATTATATAATAATAATAATAATATTAATCATATTGCCTCATATGTATAGATTTTATTTTTTTGCATAATTATATTAGACATGGCTCTAGGAAAATAAGTAATAATGATACCAAACATTCTATTTTTATTTCTGAATTTATTGTAAATGCTAGCAGTATTTCATAATTAAATTCATACTGGTTATAGACATAATAGATAAATTTGATCATTAATCATCTCTGGTGATTATAGGGTTTTATCTTTTGATACAATAATTCAGTTCATTACTATTAATATATATCATAATACTGATTAATCCATATTGATCCAGCCACAATGACTGACTAAATTCTTCTTCATATAATTCTATCCATATTTACATATACTAATTGAATATATTCCATTTGGTAAAATATAGATAATAATGATAATTCAACATGTCAGTGATTAAGAATGATTTTTAAAACATCAACTTTTCAGGCAATAATAATGTTAGTCACAATACAATTTCAAATAATTAATTTTCCTTAAATATGTATCTTTAGTGGATATAAATGAATTAAGCAAATCAGTACAAGTATGTAGCTTTGTTGCCCATCTTCAAATCACCTACATTAAAATCTAGAATTCTCTCTACAACTTCTCCTTTCTCATTCCCAACACACACACACATTTCTTTCTCCCTTCCAAAGTATAGGAGGTATTTTGAAAAAACTTCATCACTGATTATGATCACCTACAGTAACAATTATTTAATAAAGAAAACACTAGATAACAATATACCATGCAGATAGCATTCAGGATGATTAAATATTTCTATGATAACTTAAAAAATATCAAGTAACAACCTACTCGCTGAATATGTGTCACTTAAAAAAAAAAGATATGTTACATTTAAAGACATGCAATAATAATTATATATAGAATGTCATTTATCAATATATTAACTTTCAGCTTAACAAATGCTACCTTTAGAATAAAGGATCTTCTGGGCTTTGACTACCTTGTTCACTTGTAAGGAATTACTGAATATTTCCATGGTGCCAAAACCTACGCTAAGTATTTAACATAAGGCAATTTATTTATGGTAAAAATAATTTCAACTTCCAGGAGAACATATGTAAAATAACCAAACTTTATTTTCATAAAAATAGCTATTATTCTTTTGGCAACTCTTATCTTTAATCATATGTAGATTTATAGTCCAACAACCTTATAATGGTCAGAGTACAAAGAAATTTAAAAAAAAAGATTATATACATATAAACAATTACTTCCTTTGCAAGAATACTCACGTTGGTTCTGGATTTCCTTTAGCTTCACATTCAATTTGAAAATATTCATCAAACGGAAAGGCAACTTGCACTTTTGACTGTTTTATGATTGTTGGAACCTGTTGAACTAAATATCAAAATATGTATTTAAAGAACGTGGTCCTCAAATACTAGGTCGGGTGAATTTAGCTATAACAGAAACACTTGAAACATGCTTTCTATATTGATAAGTAAGAGATAAGTAAGAGAACTATAAAAGTAAGAGAACTATAAAAAAAAAGTGAAAATTACAGAACAAATCTGACTTCCTCTTTGAAAAATATATTTTATTAATTGTTTTAGGTTTGCCCTTGGGTCATTTTTTTTTTTTTTTTTTTAATTCCAGTGTAGTCAACACAGTATGATATTAGTTTCAGGTGTACAATACAGTGATTCAACAATTGTATGCATTACTCAGTGTTCATCGTGATAAGTATACTCTTAATCCCCTTCATCTATTTTACCCATCCCCTCACCCATTGCCCATCTGGTAACCATCCGTTTGTTCTCTATGGTTAAGAGTCTGTTTTTTGGCCTGTTTCTTTTTTCCTTGTTTGTTTGTTTTCCTTCTTAAATTCCACATATGAGTGAAATCATATGGCATTTGTTTTTCTGTGACTGACTTCTTTCACTTAGCCTATATCCTCTAGATTCATCCATGTCACTGCAAATGGCAAGGTTTCATTCTTTTTTTGGCTGAATAATATTCCGTTGTATATATATACCTCTTCTTCATTCACCTATCAATGGACACTTGGGGGGCTTCCCTAATCTGGCTACTTAAATAATGCTGCAATAAACACAGGGGTGCGTATATCTTTGCAAATTAGTGTTTTTGTATTCTTTGGGTAAATACCCAATAGTGGAGTTGCTGGATGATATGGTAATTCTATTTTTAACTTTTTTGAGGTATCCCCATACTGTTTTCCACAGCAGCTGCACAAGGTTGCATTCCCACCAACAGTGTATGGGCGTTCTTTTTTCTCCACATCAAACACTTGTTGTTTCTTGTGTTTTGGAGTTTAGCCATTCTGACGGGTATGAGGTGATATCTCATTGTGGTTTTAATTTGCTGATGATTAATGATGTTGAGCATCTTTTGGTGTGTCTGTTGCCATCTGTAAGTCTTTGGAGAAATGTCTGCTCATGTCTTCTGCCCATTTTTAATTGGATTATGAAAAATGTACTTAATTTTAAAGAATATACTTCACTGATATCATTTCATTTCATGTTACCAAAGGTGTTCATTTTATTTAAACCTAGAATAAAGGAACCACTTAGAGCAGAATAAAAACTGCCATATCATTACAACTTTAAAATCTCTATTTTTAAATTATTGACATTTAGTCTGTTGATGTGTGTATATAAATTTTTATTTAGTTCAGTCATTTTTAATAGTTTTTTTTAATTTATAGTTTTCTAAGACATTATAATTAATTTACCAATTTTACATTATTTATTCTCATTGTTTTGTGATCACTTCTTGGATAATGTTCTTCTTATTGGACATTTGATTTTTTTCATTTTTCTCTTTCCAGGTAACATGTACTTCCATAGCCATATAAATTTTTCAAGCATGTAAGTTTTTCCTTTATTGAATTAGTGACTTATGATAAATTTACAGGTATAGACACAAATAGTATTTACTGTGGATAAATGATGATATAATTTCACAAGAGGATATTTACTATAAACAACATATGAATATAGCAGTTTCCAACATCCTTGCCACAAATGAACACCGACATTTAAAAATGATAAAAAATATTTTGCTAATTATTACAAAGGAAATTATAACATCCTCATTCTATTTTTTTTCTATTTTTATTTCTACTTATTGCTTTTATTAATAAATGTTTTTCCCTAAACTTGTTTATTATTTGTCATTCCCCATTTATAAATTATCCTTTCACTGTTGTTGGGGGCTTGGGTTAGTTTTCTTCCCCTTAGAATTTAACACTAACAATCAGCAATAAAAATAAATAATGGTATTTTTAAATGTATTCTACATATTCAAATATCTCCTCATCTTGTGATAAACTTTTTTAGTGTCTCTCAAGTTAAATAATGTTCAAGACAAACTTAAAAAGTAGGTGGGTGACTTTGTCTCTCACTAAGTGAAGCAGCTGGATGGCATTAGAGAATTGTGTTTATAAAGTAAGTGTACTAATTCTGAAGATACAAACATGGGTTAGGTTTTGAAATGGGACACAGATAATAGGTAAAGATCTACTGTCAGTGAGCACTCAAGTTTTCAAATTGATACATTACCACTTTATTATCATTCTCACAACCTCTAGTAAGGAAAGGGACAGCACTGAATTCATAAGGAAGTGTAAGCGATTCAGCAGCAGGAACCTGACTTCAGCAAATATGTTTTGAGAAAAGCAATTTGCAGAAAGGCACTGATCTGATTTAGGTAAGTAATATTCCGCAGTGGAGTTACAAATAGGGCCCTAAATCCAGTTACAAACCCAGGCCCTGAACCACTCTATTTTCTCATTTGTAAGGTTAGGAATTCAGGATAAATAAATTGTTCTTAGACTTTTTGGTCTCGGGATCTCTTTACATTCTTAAAAATTAGAGGAAGTCCCAAGGGGCTTTTGTTCATTTGGTTTATATCTAACAATATTTTACCATATTAGAAATTAAAGCTGAGAAACCTTTTAAAAATGTATTTATTAGGGGCGCCTGGGTGGCTCAGTTGGTTAAGCGACTGCCTTCAGCTCGGGTCATGATCCTGGAGTCCCGGGATCGAGTCCCGCATCGGGCTCCCTGTTCAGCAGGGAGTCTGCTTCTCCCTCTCCCGCTCCCCCCTCTCTTGTGCTCTCTCTCAAATAAAAAATAAATAAATAAAAATTTATTTATTAATCCATCTTAAATAATCTTGTATGTTAAAATAAATATCTATTTTATCAAGAACATGAAATACAAAGAGAACAGTGGCATTGTTTTCACATTATCACAAATCCCTTTAATATCTTCATAGAAAGCAGCTGGATTCTCACATCTACTTCTACATTCAATCTGTCACAAAAGTTGTTCTGCTTAAATATATGAAGAAAATCCAGCTCTACATAGATATGTACTTGAAAAAGGGTGAGATATTTTATCATCCTCTCTGATGATTGTGAACATTCTTCTTAAATAGTACACCAAAACTCAACAAGTGGTAGTTTCTTAAACATTTACTACAATATGGAATCTGAAATCATATCAGTGAACTTTTCATATTCTATTATAATAACATGTTTTACCCATGAGTTGTTTTTTTTTTTAAGATTTTTTTTTTTTAAGTAATCTTTACGCCCAGTGTGGGGCTCAAACTCACAACCCCGATATCAAGAGTTGCTTGCTCCACCAACTGAGCCAGATAGGTGCCCCATCCATGGCTTCTTTTTAACCATGTAGAATTTTGTAACATTATGCAATAACCATTCAGAAAAAAAAAAAAATACTGTTTCATGGACCCTGAGAGATCCATGGGTCACATTTTAAACATTGATGACCAGCCTAGAATAATAACTCAAAGCTATTTCCAATTCTAAAATTTTTTTTTTTATTTAATGAATCTGTCAATTGAGTTTTACTAGTTTAGGTACGTGAGCCGAAGTTCAGTCTTTTTCCATTGGCTATTCATAAATATTTTAACAACATGCAAAAAACATTCATACCTTCATGGGCATTTACCTTGTTTCTGATTGCTACTGCTTCTAAGTAGAACAAGTTTTGAGCTTATTGTAAATTCACATTATTTAAATTTTATTACAGTTATAAAAGGTGAGGGATGATGCACAATAGCAACAGTCCCTAAGATATCAGCTAATAACTTGTGAACAACTTGTTTATTAGAACATTATTCTTCCTTAAATTTGCTAAGGTTATAAAGTCTCAGCAATAACTAATTACTCAGGGAATGGAACTAATAACCTTTGAGTGTTTATAAGAATATATATTCTACATTATAAATCCTTTCCTCCATAATTAGGCCAAATACAGAGATACCAGGCTCGTTGACATTCAAACTGGATACCTGACTTAGTTGCATTTGCTAGTGAATGCTCTAGAGTACTGAAATAAATGGATAATATTCAGTTATTCTGAAAACATGTCATTAATATTTTATAACAATTGTTGTCTAAGGACATTTACAGAATGAAAATGCGTAAGTAACTGAGACAACCAGAATAAAAAATGTGTGCTATGGATTAATATAAACTTTCAAATTCTTTACCACTGATGAACTAAATGAGAAAAGAGGAAAAGAAAATGTATATTCCAAGAGAATATGGTCAGGAATCTGAACAGGAATCCCATTGCCTCTTTGTTGCTACTGGGGAAAAGATGTAAGATTATTAACCTCTTTCCCACAAGGATCACCAAGAACTTTGCTCTTAATCTGGCACTGCACACTCAAACCAAAAGAATGTACTAAAGATGAATAATTTCCAGTTCTTGACCTGAATATCTACAACTAGGCTGATATATTTTGTGTGTAGGCTAAGAGATTTCAGCTTGATTTAAAGAGAACTTTAAATCTGTACATCTATAGGACAGGTAGTTGGAATTCCTTAAGAAGAAAGAATATTCAAAGAGAGACTCCACCATCTGTCAAGGACAATGGAGAAGGAATTCTCACTTAGGGGTGAATTAAAAGGGCAGGGCTGCCCAAAGTGTATGATGTGAAACTCCTATGTGAAGTAACTTAAGGTGGCCATCAGAAAAATGGTTCAAAAACACATTATATAGGGGTGCGTGGGTGGCTCAGTCGTTAAGCGTCTGCCTTCAGCTCAGGTCATGATCCCAGGGTGCTGGGATTGAGCCCCGCATCGGGCTCCCTGCTCGGCGGGAAGCCTGCTTCTCCCTCTCCCACTCCCCCTGCTTGTGTTCCCTCTCTAGCTGTGTCTCTCTCTGTCAAATAAATAAATAAAATCTTCAAAAAAAAAAAAGAAACACATTATATAGTCAGAGACTAACTTCCTTTTCTATTCACATTCAGATTGAGTACTTCAGAAGAAAAGTTTCAGTTCAGAGTTAGCAAGTCTCTTAATGTTTATTCAACTTGCTGAGCTCAAGTTTAATTGTCTAGAGCTTAGATTTTGTGCAAAGGTAATTTCCAAGGCTAAGATTCAAATAAACAAGCATTGCCTCTTGCATTATAAATCTCCAAATTACATATGGAAAAGACAGGAAGAGGGGCAACTGGGTGGCTCAGTTGTTAACCATCTGCCTTTGGCTCAGGTCATGATCCCGGGGTCCTGGGATGGAGCCCAGCTGGGCTCCCCGCTCAGCGGGGAGCCTGCTTCTCCCTCTCCCTCCCTGCTCCTCCCCCTGCTTGTGCTCTCTCTCTGTCAAATAAATAAATAAAATTTCTAAAAAAAAAAAGACAGGAGGGATAATACAGGAAGCATATGGATAAAAATATCTAAATAATTTCTCAAGGGTCTTTTATATCCCCTGTCCTTATAACACAAGGCAAATTCCCCAGATCTCTGTTACATAGATGATACAGTATTACATAAACTGTTTGTAAATGTATTATTTTTTGTGTGTTATTTCTTATGTATGTCAAGATATATATTTCCATAAAACCAATGACTAACCTGTGGATATGAATTCACAGTATAGAATGCTCTAGATTTTCAGAGTCGGTATCATCTTATATTTTTAGTTGTATAATAATGGCTTTTTAATATTTTCTTAATTCATTGTTTTCATTCTTAAATATACAATCATTTTGAAAAAAAGGTACAAAATGTATTCCTTTCCTTTTTATCATAATTGGTTGAATACCACTAATTTCTGAATCACAACACTCCCTCAAATAAACTAATGAAGTATATAAAAGTAACAACCATTGGTAATATTGAAGAATATCTTATATGGCAAAACACCTGATCTATAGGTCATGTTTCTTGTTATATGCCAAGTTTTATAAGAAGACAAAAAGCCTGAGCTGCAAAATAATTAGAGCAAGCAGCCAAATCCAAGACATCCAATTTTTTAAAAAGGGAATGATGCATTCTGATGACAGACTGCTGGAAAATAAACAGAAATATGGTAGAAGAATTTCCTCAACCTACAAGTATTCTACTTAAAAATGAAAATGCAAATATGAAATTCCATGAAGTAGGTATTGAATGCTGTCATTTTACCTGAAAGTGGTATTTCCATGGCTGTAGAGAATTTTAACAGGAAACAAATTAGAGATACAATTAATCCTCTTCCACCTAACAGCATCTCCATTGCTCTTCAGGATGGAGGCAACTCAGGAAGAATGAAAACCGTAATGCGTCTTTTTACTTTTGGTTTAAAGCTGAAAAGAATGTAGTTCACCTGGGAATTCAAAAAAACAAATAAAATGACATATATTTTAAGTTCATATACTCTGAAATGACAACATAATTTTTTAAAAGATATTATTTATTATGAGAGAGAGAGAGCATGAGCAGAGGTGGTGGAGGGGAGTGGGGGGAGAGTAGCAGAAGCAGACTACCCACTAAGCAGGGAGCAAGACCAGGGCTCCATCCCAGGACCCTGAGATCATGACCTGAGCTGAAGGCAGACACTTAACCTACCAAGACACCCAGGAACCCGTGACAACAAAATTTATTTTTTTCTTTTTTTTTTTTTTTTAAGATTTTATTTATTTGAGAGAGAGAGAATGAGAGAGAGCACATGAGAGGGGTTAGGGTCAGAGGGAGAAGCAGACTCCCTGCCAAGCAGGGAGCCCGATGCGGGACTCGATCTAGGGACTCCAGGATCATGACCTGAGCCGAAGGCAGTCACTTAACGAACTGAGCCACCCAGGCACCCAACCCCTGACAACAAAATTTAAATAAATGTTTCCATTGTAATAATTTTCCACTTGATGAAACACTTTACTAGTAACTCTACATAAATATAATTAATCTTTCTATATGTTTTATCAAAGGACAGTTGATATATACTATAGTGCAAATGATGACCCATTCCAATGAATTATATTTTTTGGCCAGATGAGTTTTTACTTCAAGGCACTCTAGTACACTCTATCAGATGTGGGTGTCAGTGCTATAAGAATAAGTTCATTTAACCCATTTTGTTCAAAATGTGGCTCTATTTCAAATAATTCTTTGTATCAGGCATCTAACCCCACTTGAGTCATTTATGAAGCATCACAAATCTAACCACTGATTTTTCTGGCAAAATAACTTTTCATGTTCAAAGTTATGACAATAATAGAAAGTGAACAGCAAGATAGAGGAGTGGAAGAATGAAGGACAAATGGATAAGGATCAGCCACACTAATATTTATAAATTTCGGTTTTGTTCAAGCAGAAAATAATTATCTTTAGTTACTTTACACTTAAGCAGAATATTCATTCACTTGATACTGTACAGAAATAAAAATTGAAATGTCAATTTTCCAGGTGCCAGGGTGGCTCAGTCAGTTAAGCATCTTCCTTCAGCTCAGGTCATGATCCCAGGGACCTAGGATCAAGCCCCACATCGGGCCCCTTGCTCAGCGGGAGCCTGCTTTTCCCTCTCCCTCTGCCTGCCTGCCACTCCCCCTGCTTGTGCTCTCTCACTCACTATTTCTCTCTCTGTGTCAAATAAATAAATAAGATCTTAAAAATAAATAATAAAATAAAATGTCAATTTTCCTTAAGAGAACTGAGATTTTCCTTATGAGAACTCATACCATTTCAATTTTATAATGAAACACTGTGATAATAGACATCTAAACATCGTTTATAACGTATGTTTAAAAATAAATTTGCTCAAAATGTGATAGTTTTTTAGGTACCGAATTTTCTTTTCCCATAAAAATCAGTTACTCTATTCCCTTACAACTGGTACAAAAAAATTAATGAATATAGTGTCAGACAAGTCATCAAAATTTATACATTCTTTAAATTTAATTAATTAACATATAATGTATTACTGGTTTCAGAGGTAGAGGTCAGTGATTCATCAGTCTTATATAACACCCAGTGCTCATTACATCACATGCCCTCCTTAATGTCCATCACCTAGTTACCCCATCCACCTACCCCACTCCCTCTAGCAACCCTCAGTTTGTTTTCTATGGTTAAGAGTGTCTTATGGTTTGTCTCCCTCTCTGATTTCATCCTTTTTTCTTCTCTTCCCCTATAATCTTCTGTTTTGTTTCTTAAATTCCACATATCACTGAGATCATATGATTATTGTCTTTCTCTGACTGACTTACTGTGCTTAGCATAATACCCTCTAGTTCCATCCACATTGTTGCAAATGGCAAGATTTCGGGGTTTTTTGATGGCTGAGTAGTATTCCATTGTGCATATATACCACATCTTCGTTATCCATTCAGCTGTCGATGGACATCTGGACTCTTTCCACAGTTTGGCTATTGTGGACATTGCTGCTATAAACATTGGGGTACAGGTGCCCCTTCAGATCACTACATTTGTATCTCTGCGGTAAATACCCAGTAGTGCAATTGCTGGGTCATAGGGTAGCTCTATTTTCAACTTTTTTACGAAACTCCATACTGTTTTCCAGGGCGGCTGCACCAGCTTGCATTCCCACCAACAGGGTAAGAGGGTTCCCTTTCTCCGCATCCTTGCCAACATCTGTAGTTTCCTAACTTGTTAATTTTAGCCATTCTAACTGGTGTGAGGTGATATCTCATTGTGTTTTTGATTTGTATTTCCCTGATATCAAGTGATGTGGAGCATCTTTTCATGTGTCTGTTGGATATTTATATGTCTTCTTTGGAGAAATGTCTGTTCATGTCTTCTGCCCATTTCTTGATTGGATTCTTTGCTCTTTGGGTGTTGAGTTTGATAAGTTCTTTATAGATTTTGGATACTAGCCCTTTAACTGATAAGACATTTACAAATATCTTCTCCCATTCTGTCAGTTGTCTTTTGGTTTTGTCAACTGTTTCTTTTGCTGTGCAAAACACAAAAGCATTTTATCTTGATTAAGTCCCAATAGTTCATTTTTTGCCTTTGTTTCTCTTGCCTTTGGAGATATGCCTAGCTAGATTTTGCTGTGGCAAAGGCCACAGAGGTTGCTGTCTGTGTTCTCTAGGATTTTGATGGATTCCTGTCTCACATTTAGGTCTTTCATCGATTTTGAGTCTGTTTTTGTGTATGGTGTAAGGAAATGGTCCAGTATGTGGCTGTCCAATTTTCCCAACACCATTTGTTGAAGAGACTGTCTTTTTTCCATTGGATATTCTTTCCTGTTTTGTTGAAGATTAGTTGACCATAGAGTTGAGGGTCCATTTCTGGGCTGGGATTGATCGATGTGTCTGTTTTTGTGGCCAGTGCCATACTGTCTTGATGATTATAGCTTTATAATAGAGCTTGAAGTCCGGAATTGTGAAGCCACCAGCTTTGCCTTTGTTCTTCAACATTCCTCTGGCTATTTGGGGTCTTTTCTGGTTCCATAAAAATTTTAGGATTATTTGTTCCAGCACTGTGAAAAAAAAATTGATGGTATTTTGATATGGATTGCATTGAATGTGTAGATTGCTCTAGGTAGCATAGACAGTTTAACAATATTTATTCTTCCAATCCATGAGCATGGAATGTTTTTCCATTTCTCTGTGTCTTCCTCAATTTCTTTCATGAGTGTTCTATAGTTTTCTGTGTACAGATCCTTTGCCTCTTTGGTGAATTTTATTCCTAGGTATCTTATGGTTTTGGGTGCAATTGTAAATGGGATTGACTCCTTAATTTCTCTTTCTTCTCTCCCATTGTTAGTGTATAGAAATGCAACTGATTTCTGTGCACTGATTTTATATCTTGCTACTTTGCTGAATTCCTATATAGGTTCTAGCAATTTTGGGGTGGAGTCGTTTGGGTTTTCCACATAGAGTATCATGTCATCTGCAAAGAGTGAGAGTTTAACTTCTTCCTTGCCACTTTGGATGCCTTCTATTTCTTTTTGTTGTCTGATTGCTGACGCTAGGACTTCTAGTACTATGTTGAATAGCAGTGGTGATAGTGGACAACCCTGTCGTGTTCCTGACCTTAGGGGGAAAGCTCTCAGCTCTTCCCCATTGAGAATGATGTTCGCCGTGGGCTTTTCATAGATCGCTTTTATGATATTGAGGTATGTTCCCTCTATCCCTACACTGGGAAGAGTTTTAATCAAGAAAGGATGCTGTACTTTGTCAAATACTTTTTCTGCATCTATTGAGAGGATCCTAGGGTTCTTATCTTTTATTTATGTAGTTTATCACATTGATTGATTTGCAGATGTTGATCCACCCTTGCAGCTCAGGGATAAATCCAACTTGGTCATGTTGGATAATCCTTTTAATGTACTGTTGGATACTCCTGGCTAGTATTTTGGTGAGAATTTTTGCATCCATGTTCATTAGGGATACTGGTCTGTAATTCACCTTTTTGGTGGGGTGTTGGTTTTGGGATCAAGGTAATGCTGGCTTCATAGAAAGAGTTTGGAAGTTTTCCTTCCATTTCTATTTTGTGAAACAGCTTCAGAAGAATAGGTATTAATTCTTCTTTAAATGTTTGGTAGAATTCCCCTGGGAAGCCATCCAGCCCTGGACTCTGGTTTGTTGAAGATTTGTGTTACTGCTTCAATTTCCTTGCTATTTATGGGTCTGTTCAGGTTTTCTATTTCTTCCTGATTCAGTTTTGGTAGTTTATACATCTCTAGGAATGCATGCATTTCTTCCAGATTGTCTAATTTGTTGGCATATATTTGCCTCGTTCATTGAGGATTTTATTTATTTGGGTCCTTTCTCTTTTCTTTTTGATAAATCTGGCCAGGGGTTTATCAATCTTACTAATTCTTTCAAAGAACCAGCTCCTAGTTTCGTTGATCTGTTCTACTGTCTTTTGGTTTCTATTTCATTCATTTCTGCTTTAATCTTTATTATTTCTCTTCTGCTGGGTTTAGGCTTTTTTGGTTATTCTTTCTCCAGCTCCTCTAGGTGTAAGGTTAGGTTGTGTATTTGAGGCTTTTTTTGTTTCTTGAGAAAGGTTTTATTGCTCTATACTTCCCTCTTAGGACCACCTTTGTTGCATCCCAAAGTTTTGAATAGTTGTGTTTTCATTTTCACTTGTTTTCATGAATTTTTTAAATTCTTCTTTAATTTCCCAGTTGACCCATTCATTCTTTAGTAGGATGCTCTTTAGCCTCCATGTTTTTGAGTTCTTTCCAACTTTCATCTTGTGATTGAGTTCCAGTTTCAAAGCACTGTGGTCCAAAAATATTCAGGGAATGATCCCAATCTTTTGGTACTGGTTGAGACCTGATTTGTGACCCAATATGTGATCTATTCTGGAGAATGTTCCATGTGCACTTGAGAAGAATGTGTATTCTGTTGCTTTAGGATGGAATGTTCTGAATATATCTATAAAGTCCATCTGGTCCAGTGTGCCATTCAAAGCCCTTGTTTCTTGTTGATCTGCTTAGATGATCTGTCCATTGCAGTGAGTGGGGTGTTAAAAGTCCCCTACTATTATTGTATTATTATCAATGTGTTTCTTTAATTCTGTTATTAATTGGCTTATATAATTGGTTGCTCCCATGTTAGGGGCATAAATATTTACAATTCTTAGATCTTCTTGTTGGATAGACAAGATTATGATATAGTGTCCATCCCTCATCTCTTTAATTATGATATAGTGTCTGTCCCTCATCTCTTTAATTATGATACAGTGTCTGTCTCTCATCTCTTATTACAGTCTTTGGTTTAAAATCTTTTTTTTCTGATATAATGATTGGCACCCCAGCTTTTTTTTTTTTTTTTAAGATTTTATTTATTTATTTGACAGAGAGACAGTGAGAGAGGGAACACAAGCAGGGGGAGAGGGAGAAGCAGGCTTCCCACTGAGCAGGGAGCCCGATGCGGGGCTCAATCCTAGGACGCTGGGATCATGATCTGAGCCGAAGGCAGACGCTTAACCGCTTAACCGACTGAGCCACCCAGGCGCCCCACCCCAGCTTTCTTTTGATGTCCATTAGCATGATAAATCGTTTTCCATCCCCTCACTTTAAATCTGGGGGTTTCTTTGGGTATAAAATGAGTCTCTTGCAGACAGCATATCAATGGGTCTTGCATTTTATCCAGTCTGATACCCTGTGTCTTTTGATTGGGGCATTTAGCCTGTTTACATTTAGAGTACCTATTGAAAGATATGAATTTAGTGTCATTGTATTACCTGTACTGTCACTGTTTCTGTATATTGTCTCTGTTCCTTTCTGCCCTATGTTACTTTTGGGCTGTCTCTTTGCTTAAAGGATCCCTTTTAATATTTCCTGTAGGGCTGGTTTGGTGATCAAAATTCTTTTAGTTTCTGTTTGTCCTGGAAGCTTTTTAATCTCTCCTTCTATTTTGAATAACATCCTAGCTGGATAAAGTATTCTTGACTGCATATTTTTCTCATTTAGCACCATGAATGATCAGACAGGTGAGGAGAACAGAGCCATACACTAGATTCTGGGTGTATTTTGGTTTATTAGAAGAAACTGCACCCCAAAATTGTAAAGAAAGAAAAAGTATGTATTTACAAAAACAAAATTAAATACAATGAAAGGATAGAATGTAAATTTTAAAAATGAAAATTAAAAAAGATTTTTAAAAAGGAGTAGATAAAATAAGAAATTGGTTGAAAAGGAAAGAGGAAAAAAATTAAAATTGAAAGACTAAAGAATTTTGGGGCAAACCCCATGAATTTTTTTTTTTTTAAGATTTTATTTATTTATCAGAGAGAGAGAGTACAAGCAGAGGGAGTGGCAGGCAGGGTGAGAAGCAGGCTCCCCGCTGAGCCAGGAGCCTGATGCAGGACTCGATCCCAGGACTCTGGGATCATGACCTGAGCTGAAGGCAGACACTTAACCGACTGAGCCACCCAGGTGTCCCAAAGCCCCATGAATTCTATATGCTGTATTCCCCTAGCACTGGAGTTTTGCAGTTCTCAATGATTGGTAATCTTGGTCTTGGTTGGATCTTCTTGCATCTTCTGGGGAGGGGCCTGTTGCATTGATTCTCAAGTGTCTTTGCCCCAGGCTGAATTGCACCACCCTTGCCAGGGGACCAAGCTAAGTAATCTGCTGATTTTTTTTTTTTTTTTTTTTACAATTTTTATTTATTTATTTGAGAGAGAAAGTATAAGCTGGGGAGAGAGGCAGAGGGAGAAGGAGAAACAGACTCCCCACTGAGCAGGGAGTCTCATGTGGGGCTCGATCTCAGGACCCCGGGATCATGACCTGAGCCAAAGGCAGATGCTTAACCAACTGAGCCACCCAGGCACCCTCTGCTGGACTGTTCTATGTGACTTTTTTTCCCTGAAAGCTTTCACGAAGCTTTAGAGGATGAGAATGAAAATGGCAGCCTCCCAATCTCCAGCCCTGGAGCCAAGATCTCAGGGCCCCATTCCTCATTGCACCCTCAGGGAAAAGCAGTCAATCACTCCTGTCTCCCTGGTCTCCTGCTTTACTCCGTGCTTGTGCTCACCCAGCTTGTGACTGAGCATTTGTATCTCAGGCATGGGACCACTTTTTAAGTCTCCAAACCCTGCAGACTCCTGCAACATGCACCCATGCCCCATCTCCAGGGGGAGGAACGTGGAGTGGGGGTCTTGCCATTTCTGCTGCTTGCTGGGCTCCTGCTCAGAGAGCAGTCGACCTGACCATGCTGGGGTTGGCAGTTTATAGCAATCCCGAGCTGAGAGCCCACTTCTGGGCTCTCTGATTGTAGACAGCTTCCCCACTCTGATGCCTGGGAGCTCTGCCACACTCAAGCTACCCCAGTCTTCCTGTGACCCTAGGATCCTGAGACCACACTGTCCCATCTAGGGTTCTGCCCCTGCTTCACTGCCTGAGCGCCTTTCAGGCAGGGACATCCCTCACTGGAGCAGACTAAAAGTTCTGATTTGGTGCTTCATTGCTCTATCACTTTCCAGTGGCTGGTTTACGGAGGTTCCCTCTCCCCCGCCATTTTTCCTCCCATATATCACCTCGGATTCCCTTCTCTGCACCTCCTACCTTGCAGAAAGTGGTTGCTTTTCTATTTGTAGAGTTGCAGCTATTCTTTTCTTAGATCTCTGGTTGTGTTCTCAGGTGTTCAAAATGATTTGATAGCTATGTAGCAGAATTCTTAGGACCAGACAAAACTAAGGTCTACTACTCCTCCACCATCTTGGACTCTCTCAAATTTATATTTAATTCCAAGTATTTAGGTTTTTTAAAAAATGTCATCTCAACTTTTATCTGAAGAGATTATGCACAGGCATCTTTCATATATGTATAAAATGCTTTACATTTAAAACAGTAACCAAGGCTGCTGTTCTGCTGTTTTATTTATAACTTTGAGAATGCAAAGAGACAAAAATCCCATTTATATTATAATTTGAGAAAAATTATATATGGATCATAAAGGAAAATACTCCTATCCCACCCATCCCCTCCCCACCAAAAAAAATGTTGAATTAGAGTAATGGCTTTATTCTGCTTTCTCTGATCTCAACTGACTCATCTGTAAAAATGGGAATTGGGAAAAAAAATTATCATTATGTGGCTCAGAAAATTTCCCCAAATGAAAAATAACTTATATTGGTAATTAAAAATATTTTCAAATGTACCATTGCATTGACACATACTTTCTTGATAAAATGAATTATTCTAATCAAATGTGGAAAAATTATTTATAAAAATCAGAACATTGTTTAACTATAAAAACTGAATTCTGCACATTTATACAAAGTTGGGAGATACTGAACCATACAGCGATTTCTAAGATGAAAAATTAGAAGATAATATTAATACCTTATTCTCTGAATTTTCATTTTCCTTCTCTCTTTTTTTTTTAAGATTTTATTTATTTGAGAGAAAGAAAGAAATCACGATCACAGGGAGAGGCGGGGGAGAAGCAGACATCTTCCTGAGTAGGGAGGCCGACAAGGGGCTTGATCCCAGGACCCTGAGATCATGAGCTAAGCCAAAAGCAGACGCTTAATCAACTGGGCCACCCAGCTCCCCGCTTCTCTCTTCTTGAAAAACTTTGATAATAGTCCCTCTCAATTCATTATTTATAGTTATATGCCACTCTTTACCTGCAATCTATTACTTAATACTCTGTCCCATTAATATTCAATGCTGACTTCTTTAAGGGCATTTCATGTATTTGTTTAATGATCCTGTCTTCTATTTGTTAGGAGAAATGCTTTCAAAACCATAGTACTTTTAGGAGACCATATTTCCAGATTCATACATCAAGCTATAGTGTCATAGAAAATAAAAACACTAGATAGCCCAATAAGTGACCACAGACTCAATTTCAATTAATCTCCCAATTTAGGCTAGTGAGCCCAGTGGTCTCTAACTGTCATAGTAAAATAGCCTGCAGACACTAATTGTTCAATAGGGATGATCTGACTTTGGAATTTTAATGGTTTTAACTAAATGGTCTTGAAGAGAGAAATTCTCTCTCATAAAAGGATGCCACATTGAACCCCCGGCTTAAAATAAGGCTATAAATAAGAGACATAACATTAACGACACCAACAGTTTCCAGAATATGGAATGGTTAATTCTACATCTGACCTATTCTCCTGCAGGGATTAGCTTCAATTTACCTGAGACTTATATGTTAAGAGGCTGTTACATAAAAGTCATTGGAAGTTAAAATGTGACTCCTTGCAAGTAAGACTCATTAGTTAATGATGATAGCCCCAAAATAGCTTTCATATTAAAAAGGGAATGTCAGTCATAATTTCACTGTCAGAATGCAAAAGGGCATACTGTTTAGTAATTATGTTTTGTAACAGTAAGGTAGCAATAAAATTATATTCCCATTTATCTTTCTTCAAAGAAAATGAATTTAATGTCGCATACCAGACCTCAAAGATAAAAGCAATTATTGGAACTTAGGATGGAAATGACAGTAAGACAAGAACAAAATAACACTAAAATATTTTGAGGCCTAGTCACATAAAGCTGATGTCTGATTGCTTATGTTAATGACATTAACTCAGATCCAAAAAAGAATCAATGAATTTTCATATATTTAATCCTAGCTCATCCTCAGAAAGAAGAAAACCATCTCTGACATCTAACTCAAAAGAAAACAGATGTCATATACAATTGACCCTTCCTGACTGCTTTAGCTTGTCCAGCATGATAGCGTGATAAGGATTAAGAACACATTGGTTCTGAGACAAAACAGAAACATGGACAGGCATGCATACTGCACAGACCTAGTTCTAACACAACAATAAGGAAATAAAGCTCTTTGTTCCTCCCAGATAATAGCCTGTAATATACATACATCACTCATATTATAAAATGACCTCAAAGATCCTCTCATGTTTTTATTTTCTTTTATTTTTTTTAAAAGATCTTATTTATTTGTCAGAGAGAGAGAGAGCACAAGCAGGCGGAGCTGCAGAGGGAGAGAGAGAAGCAGGCTCCCTGCCGACCAGGGAGCCCGATGTGGGGCTCAATCCCAGGACCCTGGGATCATGACCTGAGCAGAAGGCAGACCCTTAACTGACTGAGCCACCCAGGCGTCCCCCCTCTAATGTTTTTAAAATAGCTCTGCTATGGTAAATCTAGAAACAATTTACTCCCTTAACTTAAATTCATCTTCTGCTTTAAGAAACGGAAAAGAGAGTTGGCTTATCTTTTGCCCCTTCTACCTGTCTATTCCAAGTACATGCAAAGATACTAGTGCCCACAGGTCAGCTAACAGAAGACAGTGATATATAGTGCATAAGAACATGAAAAATAGTGTCAGAATAGCGTAAGTTCAAAGCCATCACTTACTACCATGTGGCCTTGGGCAGTTTATCCAACCTCTCTTACTCATCTCTACAAATGAATAGAAGAGTTTCAGCCCTATAACGCACTTAGGAGGGTTAAGTGCGGTAATGTATGTTTCGCACAGAATAAGAAAGGAAATTTACTACTAGTAGTGACAGCGATAACAATTTTGTTGTTACTAATAAATAAGTAGATAATAATATTCTGATCCAAAGACTATGGTTAATCTGTACGGCTTCTACTATAGTTACAAAATCCAACGACTTAAAAAAATAAAACCCTGTTCACTAAAGTACTTAGTGGTGAAATGATATTGATTTAAAATACTCTAAAACTTCTTTTAAGGTGGGGGATGGGGTAGATTGATGACAAAAAGTCTTCAGTTCTTCTCCCCTCCCTGTCTCCACGTGCGTTGCTTCTAACTTTACAGGTTCTCCCACCAAGAAGCTATTTCCTCACTTCTTGAACCTGGCTGGCCTTTGATCAATAGAATGAGCTCTGAGCTTAGGCCTCAAGAAGAATTGCACATTCTTGCTCTCTGTCTCTTTCTAGAACCCTGCTCAGTCTGCACTCAGCAAGCCTGCTGAAAGATGAGAGACATTACTCCATTACCCTCTGTAATCCTGGCCAACAGGCAAGCAGCCACCAAATGGCAAAGGGCAGCCACCCTAGATGAGCCAGTCCCAGGTGACCTGCCAGCTGAACACAGCTTCAAGAGCCAGCCCAGTCAGTGTCAGTCCAGACTGGTTAAGATCAGCAGAACTATCTGACAAGTGTCAGGATATGCCACCTCCAAACACGGAGCTTTGGCATATGGGATATTTTAAGCTGAAGAAATTTTAGAAATGGAAGGTGCAAGGACTCTGACCTTCCCCTGAAGTAGGTCTAAAACCCTCCTGTGAAAGATGCGCTCCTTCCTTCTACCCTTCTAGGTGATGTGCTCCCTATACCTGGAAGAAAAGGAACATTCTTATCTCTGAAGATGGAGGGACACTGAGATGAATCTGAATGAGCAGGTCTGGCTACGGTTTCCACAGCTGACTACACTTAGCCCAGACTCCTTTTGTTCTATCACATTTTCCACAACTTTCTGCTCTTCATAAAATCTAGCATAAAATTGCTTCTTCAGGTCCTCATTTCCTTCTGAAGACTTCTGTGTCACATAAACTTACATTAAATAAATTTATATGCTTTTCTCTTGTTATTCTATCTTTTGCTATAGAGACCCAGCCAAGAACCTAGAAGGGTAGAAGGAAAAAATATATTTTTCCTTCTCTATGTACCCAAAGACAGTATAGGTAGGAACAACAGTAAATGTTTCTTGTGTTAAATCAATCTGCTTCAGCATGGCTTGTAAAGCAGAAATAGCTAAGTGATATGGGGAGAGAAGAATACAAGAATTCCTACCATACTGATAATTGTGAAAGCTGTGTAATAGATACATACGGAGGTTCTTTATACTACGGTCTCTATTTTCTGGTATGTTTTAACATTTCTATAATAAACACATTTATAATGTAGCCATTCAGTCTGTTGAAATCAGAAATAAGCCTAAAATATTCCAGTGCAACAAGGAGATTCCTTTAGCAAAAGGAGAACAACCTCTACTGGCATATTTTTAATACAAAAACAGAAAAGAGCCGGAAAGTCTCTCTTAAGGCTACCATGATATCAGACCTCTTCTGTTTGAACTACACTCAGAAAAGTTGAGGTCCCTTTGAATGTAAGTGTACGTGTTCTGCATATCCAGCGCAAGTCCATAATTAAACACAATACCTGTTCCTTACTGCTTTATGTGTTTGGAATGTCATGGTCCAACTAAAGGAAATATGAGCCCAACTTATAGTAATTATTTAAATCTGGGTGGCTATTAGTACATCCTCTGGATATCATGCTTTACTTCTTAATTCACTGATTTTATACACTGTTTCCCTTTAGATTCTGTTAAATTCCATTAATAAAGTATAGAAAGGGAAAAAGGAAGAAAATATGGTAAGAATACACAGTCACTTTGGACTATTACTTATATTTCTGTGTATATGCCATTTCTCTAAACTGAACAGAAAGCACAAATTATTTTAAAGTTAAGTGTAAAGGTCTCCAGCTATTGTTAATATATTCTGAATAATGATCAATCCTAATGACCACTTGTTTTTTACACTTGACAGTAATGGTGTCATCTTTACTAAAAACCTTTGACACTATGGTTTTCTAATGGTCCCACTGTATTATAAATCTTTTTTTTTCCTTTAAGCAAATAATATGCCACAAATTTATACTCATGAATTCCAAAATAAAGAGATTCCTACTTTACTGTAAAAAGAATAAAATCTGATAGTGTAGTGAATGGACCAAAAGCAGCTTAAAAAAGGTAGATAGTTTGGGATAGTAAATTTCACCTTGGTGATATTTTTCACATCCTTCGCATCTTCTGTCAATAATTATTCACAAACATGTTCAAGTCAAATTTCTCAAGAGAAAACATAACAAAGCAAGTCCAAAGGAAAAAAAAAAAGCAACTCTTAGGATCACTATTTTTAAAACTCTAATTTCTATGGTAGCAGCTTACACAAATAGTCATGTCAGCGACAGTCCATCTGCCATTTCTAAAGAAGGCATAGAATGTAAACAGCCCCCCAAAAAGTGCTGTGTTGACATTCCTGTTCACTAAGAAACAGCATGAAGTTGTTTCAGCCACCATGAATTCTAGAGATCAGAATTAACTTCACGCATGCTAAACCATTAAACAACATTTTTCTACTTGGAAAGCTTGAAATAGATCAGCAACTTTTATTATAGTCAGCAGGAAAGGATATATTATGACACTGATATCCAAATTGTAGTTTTAAAAATAACTCAATGGATTTGTGTAATAGTCTGGGACGGTGCTATAACCCGGAATTGTTTAAATTTTATTTTCTCTTCACACTAAAAGGACTTAAGAATCGCTGAGCTGCAACAAGCAAGTGTTTTATATAAGGGCCTTTGACATTTTCATGATGGGATAGATGTCACCTTCACTTCCCTCTGACCTCAGCTGTCCCTTTATAAAACTCCTTTTCATGCAACTGTCAGGCTAGGGTAAACTATTCTCTTGATTCAGGAATTAGGTCTTCTGGGGAGGAAGTCCAGCACATTTCCATAAGCCTGAAGTGTGATCTGAATCACTCAACACCTTGAAACTGCAAAAGGATAAACACAAAGAAATTCAAAGGCTTTTGTTCAATCATCTGCTTGGCTAATACCACAAATCAATTTATAAGTGTCATAAACACAGTAATCCTGAAATAACTGTTAATGGCTTTTCTGCTCTGAAAACAAAGGAAATATTGTACATTAAGGCCATATCCATTAAAACTCTGTTTCATGTCACTGAAGTGACAAGACAAAAGAACTGCTTAGAGTGTTAATTCATCCTCCCTGAAGAAGATCAAAGAAATGTAGATTTGTATTATAAGCAAATTGATTTTATTGGAAAAATGTCAGCTTTAATTAATAATTATATGGGATAAATTAATATTATTAATAATACCATTTATTTAACTAAATAGCACAATATAATGTGGTTGAGCTCTGACAGGAATATAACTGAATATAATCAATATTTTCGTGCGTTTGTTTTGCCTTCATTTACCTATGCATCCTAAATCCTTACTAAGTAGCACGGTGCAATGACATCTAATTTGAATTCTTTCATAATGGAGCGAAAGAAAGAAAAAAAAAACCCATCAAAATTCAAGATCATTTGACTTGCAGGGATGGAGAAAATGATCTCACATCCCAACATATAAGTCAAATTTTGAATCATTTCTCACAACACACCTTATATGCCAGTGACGGTCATCCAGGGAATTTTTTAAAAATTGAGGAATAACACAGATGTAAAGACGTAAAAATACACAAAATTTAGGTGTACAGCTCAGTGAATTTTTGTGTGTATATATATTTATATGTATGTATATATATATATCTGTTTAACCACTTCTTGAACCTTTTATGGAGTTTTGGTCACAAAAACATTCCACCAGTCTCATTCCTAGAGGACTCCAGATGACTAGTTCGTACGAAAGCAAAACTTGTTTGCATTCCCCCAAACTACTGGATCCCAACCAGGGTGGCATCTCTCCCCACAGCTGATGTTTGGATTATGTGGGGACAGTGTGGGTTGTCTTAATGTCTGGGGACTGCTACTGGCATTTAGTATGCAGGAATGCAGGAACCATAGACCCTAAATGACCTATAGTGCTCAGCACAGCCCTGCACCTGCACAGTTGAGAAGTGCCCTACTTGAAGTCTCCAGGTCTCCACTGTGAGCTAGACTGATGTTTATCATGCTCAGTGAAAGGAAGGTTGTGTCATCAATAAACCAGAGATAGGCTATACACTACTACATGCAGCTTTGAAACTTCTTCAATGCATGCTAACATATAAAGGCAGAGAAATTTACTTCACCTAATTCCGGGTTTCACAAACTTATTTGACTATGAAAATCTGTGGTGTGTATGTGTGTGTGTGTGTACTTTTTACCAAAATTCACATGTGGAAGAAACCGCTTTATGAGTCATCATCAACAAATAATAACTGAAATACCAATAATAATAGCTATCAGCCTTTAACCTTTATTGAGCAATTTCTACGTGCCATAAATTGCTTTTCCATTTGAACAACTTGTTTAGTTCTCACATCTTCATGATGTAGATATAATAATATCATAACAGTAACATCCACTTAAATATAGGGAAACTGAAACACAAAATGCCCAAAGTCTTCCAAATAAAATGTTGAGTTGAACTTAAATGGAATGGAACTCAATCTAGAAACAATGGAAGCTGTTTCTGGAACCACTGTTCCTAATTATTATAACTACAACTATTCAGGGAAAAAAAATAATCTTCAAGATTTAAAGATATTTATGACTATCAGATTAAACTGTAACACATCAAATTAGTCAAAAAAGAAATTTATGAAGCAACTATGGAAAATTTCCTACTGATGAATTTCATCAGATTTAACTAGTATTTCCCAGGAAAATGGGCTAAAAATGGAACATTATAGTCAGGGGAAAAAAAATAGCTGCAACTAGATAATCTAAAACTTTACCATTCAAAATTGTCTCAACCAAGAAGGTCCCATCACTTCTAATCTGAATGAAAGCATTCATGGACTATATTCTCATCTAAAATGATCAAACAACAAATTTCCTAAAATTTAAGAACTGCAATACATGGGGGTAAGAAACTATAAGAGATTTTTGAACTATAACCAAAGATTAACTCCAGGAAATGAGTTCTTAAGTTAAAGAAGTCATCCTCTTAGATCCTTTTTCTTTTTCCAGCTCCCAGCCCCACTTCACAATACCTATAATTACAGAAGATTGTCAACAGCTTTTAACAAATAAGCTATTGATATCCAGCTGGCAATTAGATCAAAGCTCAATTTGTAGAATTTCTTTTCTCATTCTCTACTTTTCTCCTGTCATTAAATACTATTCCCTCTATGTACTTCCTCTTTATTTATTCCTTATATATTTCAAATTGGCTCAGTATCAAGAAAAAAATTTCAAAAAAGAAATGGAGTACTTCCAGATAAATTAAAAGCTCTTTTCTTTATTCCTTATTAATAGACCAAAAACACAAACACGTGAAAATAGGTTTCAATGAGTCTGGAAATCAATGATAAAAATCAACCATAAGCAAGAAATTTGGAATTTTTTTTTAAAAAGCATAATGAATTTATTTATATATAATGTTTGATTACAACTAACAATTACATTTAAAAAATAGAAAACTGATTTTTAAAATATACCTCAGTTTTGGATGATTTTAATGGGGTTTTCCACTTTCCTCTATTAATCAAATGCTTTTAATGAGCACACAATAATTATAGCACTAAACCGAGGGCTAAAGGGTTGTTTTTGCGCCTGCCTTGTACACATATTTGTAAGAGACTGCCCACTTCCTGAGGCAGGATCCAGATCCTACTTACCTTTATTGTGCCTCCCTAAAATACAGGAGACACTTGTTAAATTTTTCTGAATAAATGAATTTCATACATATGCCCACAAAAGAATATACTCAGCATACTAAATGTAGAATGTCAATAAAACCTTAAATACCATTTTTCCCCTCGTTCACCCAAAGACAACTCAGAAATTAAATTTTCTGCATTACTTATTAAAGGAAATGTGGGTTGAATATGTAAAACATTGATCTGAATATTGCTAGGCTTGTTGCAATAATAAACGGTAACAGAAATAGAACTTTCAATAAATCTCATTAATTTTATCAGTGTCTACTTGGAGCCAACTATATTCATAGGTTTTAATGGTTCTGACCAGTGCCAACAGAAGCAAAGCATTGCATTTTCTAAAATTTACTTAAAATACTTATATCATACACTGTGTGAGTTATGTAGGTGTGACTGAATTTTATTCCACCCTATAGTGAGGTTGGGTAATATTTGTAAGGTTTTAATCAAGACTTTGTTAAACTTCTAATCAAATATAGCAGAAATGGCTACCTCAAGTGCTTCAGCTATCTTTATGATTCAAAATATCAGGTGGCTTGTTAATGTTAGAAGAATGTTTCACAATAAAAACAGCGGTATTCAGGATATAGGTGGATTCACTAAAAATACATGTCCAGACACAAACACCCTTTCATGAATAGGGTATAATAATCAAGCAAGCCCTATACCTACAGACACTCTGATTGCATTCCAGGCTTACGATTCCACTCACTCATGCAATGAGAGTTTTTTTCCTGACTCCAGTTGGAAGGATAGGTGAATCCTACAGCTAGAACATCACATCTGCCACTAGGGAAGCTTTCGTACAGAGTTCTATCACAGTTCCTCAAAGTTTTAAAGAACAGAGGGTATAACTACGTGTGTACTGTCTGCATGTGTGTGCACCTACATATGTAGATTTGATAGCTACCAAATTTTTGTTCATCTGGGGAATGTCAGCCTAACACTGCGCTTGTCATGTAACACCCGGTAGCCTAAAATAGTCATCTTCCTCTGAGTCTTGGAAAGTACCAATATCTACGAAAAGAACCTAATGATGGAAAAATGAACAAATTAGATTAGGTCAGGATGCAAGAAACATCAAGAAATCATCACATGCTATAAACCTCCTATTGGAGGCATTGTCTCAAAAAAGATACTGTTATAAATTTGAAAAAGTTAAACACCATTAACCTTAAATCTAAGGTCACTGGGGCCCCTGGGGGGCTTAGTCCTTAAGTGTCTGACTCTTGATTTTGGCTCAGGTCATGATCTTAGCGTGCTGAGATTGAGCCCTGCGATGGGCTCCATGCTTAGCTCAGGGAATTCGTTCTCTCCCTCTCCCTCTGCCCCTCCCCAACTCCACACGTGTGCGTGCATGCGAGCTCTCTCTCACTCTCTCAGAAAACAAAACAAAACAAAACAAAAACCTAAGGTCATTTTGCAGGTTTTAAAGAATGAATCAACAACTGGTACTTGATGGTACTTGAATATGGTCTTGTTTTTCTTTAATCGTCAAAGGCACTTAAGGATCTTATCATGACTGGGAGGGCCACCATCATTAACAACTTCTAGTGAATATTAAACACATGACCCGGAGACGCTGATATATTCCTTCAGGGAGGACAAGGCTGTATTATGAAGATAACCAGTTCATAGCTTGGGGTATCTCATTTTTGATTTTCTGTCCTTATACTATTTTATAACCATTTACAATTTTTTCAGCTCTTCTGTTTCATCCCCACATTTTCTTTTCCATTCTCCGAGGCAAAATCCAAAGCAATTTATCAGTTAAAAATGCTAAAGGCCGTATACTAAATTTCAGACTTTTTTTTCCCCTTGAAATTTGGAGTTCATAAAAATATCTCAACTTACGGGTGGAACATAATGAAGGAAATCACCTGTAATCAATGAGATATAGGGCATATTAAATAACATTTACACATAATCGCAGTCTAGGTGTTGTCCAAGTGGTATGTCTTTACTCAGATTCATAAAAAAGGCATAAAGCAGTTTTGTTACAAACAGTCTAATAGATGCATGAATACCGAGGTATGTTAGAAATTTTTAGCTTGCCATTATACAAATCCTAAAAAGCAATCCTATTCTTTTAATTTTTTAAAAGATTTTATTCATTTATTTGTCAGAGAGAGAGCGAAAGCACAAGCAGGGGAAGCAGCAGGCAGAGGGAGAGGGAGAAGCAGGCTCCCCCACTGAACAAGGAACCCAAAGTGGGACTTGATCCCGGGACCTTGGGATCATGACCTGAGCCAAAGGCAGACACTTAACCGAGCAGACACTTAACTGAGCCACCCAGGTGTCCCAACAATCCTATTCTTTTAAAGTCATAAAATACAAAGTGATATTTCTAGGTAGTAAAGAGAAATCTATAAATAGCTTATAATTTCCTTTAGCTCATCATCACTCTGATGATGGCATTAGAGCTGACAAAGTTGATTGACCATCCCTTGTACTTTTATGAGATGAATTAATGTAGAATCCTGGACCAATGACCTAGATCCCTACACCATTCATATCTTGTACTGGTTTTCCACGAATAAGAAATAAGAACAAGATCAGCTTTATATGTCGTTCTGAACTGACAGCCTTCTTTTATTTGTATGATAACCAGTTAGATACAATTTTCCAGGGTAAAATTATACAGCTTACCTAAATTCATATGTTAACAATATAAAATAGGCCTATGACTTTTGATTCCAATACTTATTTTTTTAAATTGTACTAAGTTTTTATCACATACCATTTTAAATTAGTTTCTATTTATTTTATAATAAAAATACATCCCTATAAAAGTCCAAAAGAAAATAATGAAACTTATTACTATATAAAACATTAAATATAATAATTAGCTTGTTAATTAATAACAATAATTAGATTAAAGATTACACATTTCCCCTCTTCCTTCCTACTCCTGAATAACTTTTCTACAGAAACTTTTCTATAGAAATATATATGAGACATAATACCATATATAATTTATCCTTTGTTACATAAATGCTATCATATATCTATGATATTCTGTTAAGTAAAAAAGGCAAGTTATAAAGTGATATTCACTGAACTAACTTGTAAGGGTCATGGGGCTCTTCCTGGGAAAGTCAGAAGTTATTGGTTATTCTAATTTCAGTTGAGGAAAATAATAATTGAAGGAAAACTGAAAGATTTCAAACTGACCTGGCTATAAATTTATAATTAGGATAGAGATCACTGCCAGTGTTATGAATGCTCTTAAGTTTAACATTTCACCATTAATTCATTTATTGTGTTTTTTGTTTTTTTTTAAAGGACCAAAATGAAGTCACTTGTTCTAAGCCTCACATCAACAAAATAAGACTTAATACCTAACAAAGCTCTCCCAGGAGTGTAATTCAACCTCTCCCAGGAGTGTAATCTTAAAGCAGTTAGTTTGGAATTTCCTGCTCAGCAGTAGTGAGGAAATCAGCCTGATAGACCCAATCTATCCCACATAGATGAGGTAAATCCACTTTTTCCTTGTTTCTGCGCTCTTCTGCCTGTAAGTCTCCCATTTTGTATGGCATTTCAGAGTGCCTGTCGGTTTGCTGGATGGGATGCTGCCCAATTCATGAATGATTATATAAAGCCAGTTTGATCTTTAAATTTTACTCAACTGAATTCTGTTTTCTTAACAATTAGTTGTCCCTGAGTACAGAGAACATTCACTCTAGAACAATTTTCTTTCACATTATATTTTGCAATTCCGAAGACACTACTATATTCATTGATATATCCCAAGTCACTAACCACTGACAGTGACAAAAAAAGGTGTTAGGTAAGTGGATCAAACTTCATGTGAACTAAATGTGACTTTTTAGCCACTTGGTACTTCTTCCTTGTTCTAGAGGTCTTTCCCTTGAATGAGAGGACTCAAACTATCATTCTTTGCTACTAACATATCATTAATAAATGACAGCCGTAGAAATAGTCTGTTTTCATAAATATTGTGGTTTGCATGCAATTTGAATTCAATATAGCCAACAGAGTCAAAAAAGAAGTAAAATGTATCCATGATCAGGTATAATTACAGTGTAATTTATTATAGAATAATTGATAAATAAAAAATTGTCACCCAGTCACCCAAAGGGACTTCTTTTTGGAAGAAGAGCTCCACGCAGGAAGGCAATTTCCATAAAGTAAAAGTACAACAATGACAACTATTATATGGCAATGAAGCATTTCTTTAGAAGAAATGATTTTCACAGCAAGAATTCTGCATTTTGCTCCTTACACTTTTAACTAGACAATGCTGAGTCTCAGCAAAGTGCTATATAATTGCAGAAGAATCTCTTCTGAGCAACCAAAAATCACCTCCGTTAAGTGCTGAGTTCCTCAGGGGAGGATAATGGTACTCAAAAGATAACTGCTGGCTCTAACAAGTCACTTCTGCTTGTTTATCAGATTAGAATTGCCCAGTAAGAGGTTGGCTATGAATTCTCTTAAGCAGGAAAAATAGTGGTTATTTGCATTCTCCTGATTTTTTTTTTTTAATACGGCTGGAACAATCTAGTTTCTCCAGAGGTGGGTCATCTGCCATCTTATGCACTAGGTGATACCAAAAAAAAAAAAGTGGTCTGCAGACTAAGCAAGCCAGGCCTATTTGTGCATGAAGAAAAAACTGTGCAGACAGCTTCATGAGGCTCAGCCCATTCCTAACACACATCCTCTGGGAAGATGATGATCTGCTTCCTCCTATTTGTGATCTGGTTTGTGATCTGGTTCCTCAGCACTCCCTATCTGGGCTGTATTATACAGGTATGAAAATTAATAAAGGGAAGCCCCACTAGAATGAAGTCAAGAGGTTTGGCAGGGGGAACTCTCATGTCCTATCACTTTTTGTCAATTGCAGACCCAACAGGAAGAGACAGATCTTGTACACTTGGATAGTACTTTATTATCTCAGCAGGAAGAATGAAGGCTCCCCTCCTCTCCCCACAACAGCCCAGCCAATGAGAAACAGTCATAAATTAACCTATGAAAAACCACTATACCTCAAACTCCCAGTTTACTCCAATGGACATTTTGGTTATAACAGCCTTCCCAGCTCCCCCTTTCCTGTATAAAAGAGCCTTCCTTTCCTCTGTTCCTCAGACTATGGTTTTGCCATAGCTTGGCTGACCAGGAGGGCCATTCTCTGCTGTTCCTGAATAACCCCATCTTTTGCTGTTTCATGTTAAGGTTTTATTTTTAAGGTTAACAAAAGTAAAGAAGATCTAAGTTAATAATCTCTTAAAAACGAAAACCTTCAATGGCATTGTAAGGACCAAGGGCACACCTAAGATGGGCCACTTTGGAATGAAGATTATTTTGAGTTAAAAAGCAATCAAAACCCAGTAGATTCAGGAAAAGCTCTTTACCTCCCCCCTCAACTACCTAAAAATGATTTAGATAGAGGTCCTACTCCAAGAAGAGAGCTATCACCATAGATAACTACGTTATGATATGAAGTTGGTATGGTAGACAGGGAAGAACCTAGCAAGGCCTGTTTGATCAAAGTCCTCTATGTCCCATTGTTTCTGAGTGGCCCACAAACATTTCTTTCCCAAACATTTACTCTTTTTCATCTTCCTGAGGATTGCATTCGTTCCCTTTGAGGTCCCAGACCCTTACCCCTTCCTAGTTCGGAATAATGTATATACCTCATTTTGCCCAACTTTGTTTGGAATTTCCACATTTGTGTGGATTCCCGGTACACACAAAATTAAATTGGACTTTGCCCTATTAATCTGTCTCATGTCAATCTGATTCTTAGTCCAGCTAGAAGGGCCTTAAAGGGAAAAGGCGATTTTTCCTCCTTGACAGCATCTCATTACTTTTAGGATACAGATCAAAAGCCTTATCATGTTCCACAAAGTCAAAATGGTCTTGGCCCTGCACACATCTCTCACTCATTCCCCCTTGCTCATAACTGCTCTCAAACTCTTTACTATCTCTTGCCACATGATTTCCCTCAATTTAGAGCACTCTTCACTTCCTTCACTTTTTGCTTAGACAATTTTTTATCTTTCAGGTCTCAACCTAGCTTTACTTTCTTAAAAAGCTTTCCAGTGTCACTGGGTTATGGTTATATTATTTGTTTTTTCCAAGTTTGGAACACTTGACCAACATCTCCCCATTTCCTCCATCCCCCACCCCTGGTAACCACCATTCTATTGTATCTCTGAGTTCAGGCTTTTTTCGGTTCCACATACCAGTGAGAATATACACACATAAGTTGGAACAGTATTTGTCTTTCTCTGTCTGACTTATTTCACTTAACATAATGCCATTGTGTATTATTTGTTTACCTGGCTGTGTCTCCTCCAAGACTGAAAACTCACAGGACCCAGGAATGTTCTCTATTTATCCTCATATAGCATCTGGCACATGAAAAATTGTTTGGTAACTGTCAGCAGAATGGGTAAACTTGAAACTTATGCCAATTGCACTATCCACTAAGACTTTACCTTTCTCATAATATTAAACCATGTTATAGCTTCACTATTGCCTTGATAATACTATCTTTTAAAATATTACCATCTATTGAGAGACTTATTATATGCCATGTACCATGTTCAGGGTTTCAGATTCATTATCTGTGGTATTGGTTTTGTGTTCCTCTCCTTAGACTATAATAATATTTGAGGGCAAGGGATGTTTTACTCATCTCTGTATCCTCATCACCAAGAAAGCAAGCAGAAAAAATATGGTTACGCGGCAGGTCTGCCATTCATTCTATCCCTTTACCAAGGCAACACCCCTCCTAGAATGTAAGGTAATGGCACTGACTGATGGGAGAGCCCTTATCTATAAATTGTTGACTGTCTAACTTTGCCTATGGCAAACAAACCTGGAATCTATGGCTTATGGGGCATGGTGTTTTGGAAAAAGCTATGCAATTATCTGAATGTAAAATTGAGATTTTTACAACCTATACTCCATTTGTGCAAACAATGAAAATGTCACATATCACTTACAGATCTCCTCTGTAAAAGTGGGCCCAGCACATGCTCTGCTGGGGCAAGAAAGAACCTGGAAGCTTCATTCACTGGAATTCAAGGACTTCTCCCTTAGGTAATCATAAGGCACAGGAAAAACAGGAAGAAGTTCTTAACCTCCAGTGAATGAAGTTCCCAGGTCTTTTCTTGCATTAGACCATGCATTGAGACCAGTTTTATACAGGGCATCCTGTGCCTCATGATTAAAATTTTAGTAAAGCTAGATATTTGGTCAGATCCATAATTCAAAGGAGTCTGTAATAATCTGACCCATTCTTTATCTTAGCTTCTAATAGGTATCTCCCAAAAGAACACATTTTTATATCTATTTAACATAATGGGCTGAAATTCTGAGTGAGATCTCATTGGATATATCTGATGAACATTCATACATTGTACCCTTCCAGAATTATAGATTGATAATTATGTTATTGATATAATCTCCTTTTCCAGAATTATAACCACTGAAAAATGGTGAAGAAGACTGATTGTATACACTGAGATGGAAGTAACAAATCCACGTAGGAGGTTTATTAACATAGTCACAGATGACTGTCAAGAGGGCCACCTAATACACTCTACCTCTGGCCCTTATAGCTATACCAGATCTACAGAGTTGATTTGAATTTTGAACTCTAATCCAACCCTATAATCACTAGACCACAGAGATGGCCCAGATAAAATTTCCTGCATCAGAGTAAAGATTTCACAATATTAAAATCAATTTGGTTCCTGTTGTTAACCAAGGGTCTGTTTCTTCAGTCCCACAGAGATGAGGTAAGAATGGAGCTCTCTTTGAAGCTAACAAAAGCTTAAGGTCAGATCATCTCCATGGGATACAAAGCAAACCAGGGAGAACTGACAGCCAAATGGTATTTGAAGTGTTCTATCAGAACAAGTACTTCCATAATACAGATCATTCATGCATTATTGGAGACAGCTTTGTTCTCTCTCCACAATGTTTGAGGTATTGTATGGTTTTAAAATATATGATGTTCTACCTTCCATTGACTGAAAATAGCACTATTTGTTGAGAATTGTTATTATATTTGTTCATAACACATTGAAAGGCACTTTTAAATATAAAATTAATTTTACTCACAATTCTCAAATTACAATATGCCTTCTTATAAAGCCAGAATGTTCTACTTGGCAAAAAAAAAAAAAAAAAAAAAAAAGGAGCAAATGCAAAGATAACATTATTATTCATAACGATAACAATATCACCTTAATTTTCTTGCCACAAATTACACTTTTCCTGTCCCTTCTCTTCCTCTATTCTTGTACCCATGTCACTCTTTGATCCTTTTCTCTCATTATCTCTGATTCTCTACCCCATATTTATTTCCCTATCCTCTAACTATGACTCTGTTTTAGTCCTTTCACTTGAGACCTTTCCAATCTATGCCCTACTCACATATTAATTTCCAGATCTCCTACATTTCTTTTAATTCTTCTCTAATGCAGTCTCTCCTCTTTACACTTCCTATCATTTCACCCTATTCCCCTGAATTCACTATCAACTCTACTGTTGTAATTAAATGCATATATACTTCAAGAAACCTAAACAAACAAACAAACAAAAAACCTCATGTACCTTGGCTTAACTGCTCTGCTCTAATTTGAGTCTGTATTTTCCCCCTTACAGTATTCTGTTCTTGGTAGGACAGACAACTATTATATGTTTGCCTCCCACCTCTTCTCATTTGGAGACAGCCTTTGAGACACTAGTCCAACTATCTTCCGCTGGAAGTAATCCATTTCTTGCTTCACCATCACTTATCTCCCTGCTTTTGGATTTTGTCAGTGGTGCATGGCCGAGCTTGTCTGATTGGGACCTCTGAAGCCAGGTGCTCTTACACCCTTGGGCCCCAGTCACACAAAGAGAAGCAGAGATGGGTATGAGATTTGAGTCCTAGTACCAGGTATCTCTAAGGAACAAATAAGGTTCACCCATATTTTCACATAGTTTTCATATATGATGTAATGAATTCTGTATTTAGTATTAAGCAGCTTGAGTTAAGTTTTTGTCACTTGCAGTATCTATAAAAGATACAAAAATCTATATATTTGAGAACAGATCTTAACCCAGTGATAGGCCCAGTGATAGGCCAGGAATAATTTCCAATTTGGAGAAAAAACAAGTAAGTATTTATCAATTAAGTAATTAAGCACATAATGGGATGTTGAAACAGAAGTTTCAGCTGAGACAACAAAAAACTATTCTAAATAGTATGCTACATAAAACGCAGCATTCACCCCAAGAGGTGAAACTCCTTACCATATCAAAGATTTAAAAAAAAAAAAAAAAAAGATGAAATGTTGAAACGTTGAAATGAAATTAGAAGAGTATTTCCTTGGGGAGAGTTGTGCTATGATTCTGATTCCCACCCTCCCCCAGGAAGGAGACATGCTATGGCTCTATCTTCCAAACTCATATCAAATAAGAGAGAATTAAGAGTTAGTGATGATTTTATAAACCCACTTACAATCATTTCTTAAACCATAAGCCTGGGATCAGTGGAACAGAGCATACTTTTTCACTAGATAAGTGGCCTGACATTTGGTAAGTAGTAAATAGTTAATAGTAAAGGAAGTACAAAAGAAAAGCCAAAGTCATTGCTTTGCTTTATCAACCTTTTTCATTTGCTTAGCAAATTGTGCTTCATTGACATTATAATACTTCCAATTCAAATTGCATACCCAATGGCAGATAATTTATTTTTCATTGTTTTAGAATAGGCCTAACATTTCCCTTTACATTTTTATTTAGGGACCCTGGTAGAAGTGGATGATTCAGAACAGAAGGAAAAAAAAAAAAAAAAAGAGTTACTTTTGAAGAGAAGTAGAATTTGCCAGCTAAAATATGCCTCAGTAGCAAAAGGATTATTTTAGGCTTATTATCTTTAAGAAATAGCAGGCACATGAGAAACTTGGAGTTATCCTTTTGTAAAAGACATTTACATTTATAAGGGAAACCTCCATTTGTAAGGGTGTCTTCCAGGCTGTCCCAGGAATAGAGGGGGAAATGACTTTAAATCTAGAAGCTCTTATCAATAAGAAGGCAACAATTTAAATCTATATAAAAACCTGACCTTTGTTTACTGTGCTTTTCCTGGTAACCTTCCATATTAGGCCTCCCCTTTCCCCCAACGTCTTCTCTTGCTTTAGCGGAAAGATGGTCTTTAAGGTGATGGCTTGGACCATTTGGAGAGTTACTCAGTTTTCCTGAGTATCTCCCATATATACAGAAGGTACACATGTTATTAAACTTATGTTTGTTTTTTCTCCCGTTAATCTGTCTTTTACTACAGTCAAGAACCTATAAGAGTAGAGGGAAAATTATTTTTCCACATCCACAGTTTCAAAGAACAAAACAATGGATAATTCTGCATCCATGATCTCTTATTATAATGTCAAGCTACTTTTTAATGTTTTTTGGTGGTAGTGGTAGTGGTGGTGGTATTACTTTTGTTTAAGTCTTACCCATGTAAGTCCCATTCAGTGCCTTTGCCCATTAGTCAAAGGGCAAGTAATGTTTAAGCAGCTGCTCCTTCTGTGCTTTTGGAGCACTAGAAACTCTCACAAATTAAATGCTGTTTGCTCTTTGACTTCTACCCTAACCTTTTTGGTATGGTAATTGTTTATGTAGGGAAAGTAATTCTGCATGGACCTTTAGCTCCCTATTATTCTAATAGCTCCTCCCCAAATATGTGAAGTCCAGCTTTGTCTCTACACTCCGTTAGATGTAGAATGGGGATTGGAAGGCAAATTGTGTCTTATAAACAGAAATGAATTGATGGCATCATATTTATGGTAAACATAAAAGAAAAGGGAAGAAAGAAAAAGAAAGAAAGAAAGAAGAAAGAAAGAAAGAAAGAAAGAAAGAAAGAAAGAAAGAAAGAGAAAAGAAAGAGGAAGGAAACAAAAAGGGAGGGAGAGAGAAGGAAGGAGGGAGGGAGGGAGAGAGAAGGAAGGAGAAAAAAAGCCAAAGTTCCATCTATAAATTATCATTTTAGTAAGTATAATTACAATAATAAGTAATCTAAGATATCTTAGAATGGCATGACAGTGTCTGGCACACAGCAAGCATTCCATAAATGTTTATTAAATCAGTAAAAAGGAATAAATTAATGACCTGTAATTTTATGCCAATTAGGCATATATTATCCTGCATTTTCACAGTGAGTAGTCTGAAAGCTGAATTCTGGTTAACTTCACTTCTGAAGGTAAAAATACATTCCATCCTGGGATGTGGGGAATCCAACTTATTAATTATGTTAACTATATTAGTTTTCACCGTGGTCTACTTTTGCTAATATAATAATTTCATTTTCAGAAAAAGAAGAATATATGCACCCCCATGTTCATGCAGTAATATTTACAATAGCCAAGACACAGAAACAACCCAAGTATGTATCAATGAACAAATGGATAAAGAAATTGTGATGCACACACACATACACACACACACACGTGCACACATGCCGGAATATTATCCAGCTATAAAAAAGAATGAAAATGTGCCATTTTCAACAATAAATTGTCTTTTGTATGTGGTGACTGTTTTTCAAATACCACTCAAAATGTAACCCTAGTTTGTTTTTCTAAGCACATGCAATTCAATATTACATGAGTAATATGAGTTCTGATTAATTTAATATTCTAGCTAAGATTTAAAAATAGGGGCGCCTGGGTGGCTCAGTCGTTAAGCATCTGCCTTCGGCTCAGGTCATGACCCCAGGGTCCTGGGATCGAGCCCCGCATCGGGCTTCCTGCTCCGCAGGAGGCCTGCTTCTCCCTCTCCCACTCCCCCTGATTGTGTTCCCTCTCTCGCTGTGTCTCTCTCTGTCAAATAAATAAATAAAATCTTAAAAAAAAAAAAAGACTCAAAAATAACCTGCTTGATTCTAACCTTTATTGTTAAAAATCTTTCATAGCCTTTCCACATAATAGCATGAGGAAGCACAATATAACACACACAAATGTATTCAATGACATCTTCAAGTCAGTGTCCCAGAATCATCATTTGGAATCTTTACAGGAGCACAGGGATGAAAGATGTAGGACATTCACCAGCATCTCAACAAACATTAGAACATATTCTGCTTGACCTTTGATTTCTGAACAAATATTCCATATTTATTGGTTGGTGCTTTTTTTTTGTTTTGTTTTTTGGTTTTTGGTTTTGGTTTTACATTTGCTTATTTTTTCAGAAAAAACAGGGAAGTATCCAGCTGGTTGAGAAACTAATCTATTTCTTTCCCAGCTAAGCAAGTTTTCTTATAGTTTCTACCTCAGCATTTCTAAACCTTAATAATTGCATAATAGTTCATTACTTAAAGTAAATATAATATTTATTTTCTAAACTAACCTAAAGCACTGTGCTGTGTCTATGTATTTATATCCAAACTCAATCAATAAACATTTGGTCTTACCATAAGCCCATAAATCAGGTTGATAATAATCATTAAAAAGCATTGGTACTTCATTTAGGTAAGAACATCAATTTTTCCCCCTAACAAGATTTACCTCTTGGGGTCTGGGGAATCAAACTTACTAATTACTAGTGGAAAACTAATTTCCACTGTGGTGCTGTAGACAGTGTTTCTAATATAATACTTTTATATTTAGAAAATAATTATTTTAAAAGCATATACTAAATGCCTATACAAACTGACTCTTGATTTCCATAAGTAAAATAGCAAATTAAATAAGTCTATGGTAGAGGCAAGCAAAACTTTGTGATTAAATACGTGCACTTACCATAGATAGCCCCCTCGGTGCCTAAAAGATTAGACCCCCATTCAAGCAAGAGTGACCCTGTTTGGGGTAACAACACAACCTTTATGGTCCTGACTTAAAGCATTTTTAATGAAAATGGTATGTCTGCAACTTAGATATGTTTACAGTACTTAAAAGACAGAGTCAGCATTTCTGGAATGTGAATTTGTAAGGAACACCATTATTTCCAGAGCTTATACAAAGTAGTAAATGCAACAGAGAATGAGATACTGATAACAGATAGTTTTAACATAATGAAAGGTGCAATGTGAACCACTGTCAGGTCCTCTTTCTCCTGTTTAACACTGATATCAAAATAAGCACTTGGATTCGAGGCGTAAGTATAAATCCTGCCTCAGAAGGAGTATTTCCAAACATGCAAAGGTTATATTCATAAGCTGAGCTGCAAAAGACAATTTTCCTGCTGTGAGGCTCGACAGGACCAGCACAGTCAGCAGGATGTTAAAAATCCTTCTGCAGACATACGTTAGCAAAGCTCCCGGATGGATCCAAGGCTCATTATGCTTGCTGACAATCATTTTGAAAAAGCACAGACCAAACACTTCCAAGGCAGTCAGTGCAAATATGGATCAGCCAATATTTCAGAAAGAAGAAAAAAGTGTCCTTTAAAAATCTCCTATTTGAAGAGTAATTATATATTAGTAATTGCATTTATCAATTTTCAGAATTTTTTTCTTACATGACTGCTTATATGAACCACAATATTTATATTGTAGGTTTATACTGATGGTCCTAAAACCGCTATTACAAGAAAACCACGTGTATGGCCAGGGTAGTAGGGCTTCTTCCCACTGCTGGATGTTTAATTCCCTCTGAAGAACAAAGAATAAAAAAACAAAACCAAAATCAACATGAGGAAAACTACAGTTTACTTCTTCAATTTCTTTTGCAACTGACCACAAAAATGAAAAGATGCAGCTAAATATATCTATAAAAATTAGGAAACAGAAGTAGGCTGATGTGTCTGATACTGCTAGAAGTTTACATTTTATATTTCCAGGGGATGAAAATATTTAAAAGTCATTCTTCTTTGTTAACTACAAAATTAACTGTTTCATTTGTTAGCAAATCTTTTGTCCTGTTCATTATTATATTTCAAACATGTTTTAAACAAGCAATCCCCCTTTTACAAAAGGTCCTGTATTAATGCATGAAACCATACAATATCATTTATAAATTAATACAAATGAGAATTACTGTATTATCAAAAATAATTACAACTATCATCATAGCTAACATTTTTGTGTGTGCTTACAGCCGTACTCATCTTAATGGCATTTGATGTTCACAATGATTCCGCAAAATTCCTCTTACAAATGAGGGAAGGGGTGCATACAATCCCTGAAAAGATTTAATTGAATGCCTACTATATTCCAGGTATAGGCCAGGGGTTGGAAGTAGAGAGTGAGGAAAACCTCGCTCCTTCCCAAATTGTATTAGTCAGGAATAACTAATTAGTAATTAGAATTTGACACTGAAATAAACCAGTAAGAAATCAAGAGAAGAAAGGATATACTAAACCAAGGTGTTTAATTGATTCATTAAGTGACTAAGAGCAACTAGTCTTCTCTTTTCTAACCTAAAACGCTTATACAGATGGTCCTCATTATTTGCAGACGCCATATGTATAAATTTACCTAGCTGCTGAAGTTAACTTGTTCCCCTCCCCCCAAATCAGTCCTTGGGGGCTGATTTGGTACTTAGAATGTAGAAAGCATGGGAAAATTTGAGTTGCCTAACACACCTGTTTCAGCTGATGTTAAACACGGCAATCGTCTACCTTCTTCTTTGAATTCTCATACTGCATGTGAGTGTCCTTTCAGCAGTCTATTTCATTTTTCTCATTTTTATGCTTTTCATTGGTGATTTTGCTATTTAAAATAGCTTGCTGTTTAAAAGCGAATTGGTGAAACATTGCCTGGTATTCTTAAGTGCAAGAAGGCTCTGATATGTCTTGTGGGGAAAACAGTTGTAGTAAGTTTCATTCAGGAAGGAGTTAGAGTGCTGTTGGCCCTGAGTCCAATATTCATGAATAAAACAATATACATTAAATAAGGTGTCATTTAAACAAAAACATACTTAAAACAAGGTTATGGATTGATCAGTCGACTAAATGTTGTGACCGGAAGCTAACAGAAACCTAACCCTGTATTCCCCTAGGAGCCAAGGTTCAGCATTCACTTAGTATTTGTGACAACTTTATAGAATACAACTACCATGAATAATGAGAATCAGCTGTAAATGTTTTTGTTTTTAGTTAGATTTGATAACATCTCTCATATTTCTGAGTTTCAGAATAAAACCATTTATCTTAATCCATAAAAGATGACTAAGCAAAAAAATTCAAAGATTAAATAACATTATTAATACATACATTTACAGAATTATTTTTTTTAAAGATTTTATTTATTTATTTGAGAGAGAGAGAATGAGAGAGAGCAAGCACATGAGAGGGGGGAGGGTCAGAGGGAGAAGCAGACTCCCTGCCGAGCAGGGAGCCCGATGCAGGACTCGATCCAGGGACTCCAGGATCATGACCTGAGCCGAAGGCAGTCGCTTAACCAACTGAGCCACCCAGGCGCCCCACATTTACAGAATTAAATAGGATACTGAGTTTTCACGTCTTTAGGGAAAAAAAAGAAATAAACTTTGCAGCAAGTGCATTTTTAATCCCCAAGGTATTATATATACATTTCTTCCACAACTCCCTTTTAAATGAACAACAGTGTTTTCTTAAGGAAGACCAAGAAATTAAAGCAAAAATAAATGATGTCTGTCTGTTTATCTATGAATGATTTGTCTGTGTTTTTTGTTTGTTTGTTTTTTCTTGAATCCAAGTCTTCTAATTCACCATTTTCCCAAGACCACACTTCACTGTGTCATTTGATCTATTCTCTGATGGAAGAGAGATTGATTCAAGGTTTTCAAAAGGATGTAATATAGGAAACATAATTATTAAATACTCCTCAGTTTCACAGTCAAGCTTGTCTCAAACTATGTTGTTTTCTCTCTATAAGCTGTTTTCTCTCTATAAAGATGAGGTTCCTGGTCTTGTTGATTTAAAAACTTTTAATGTCCATCCCTGCAGACAAAGGCTGACATGAAGAGAACAGGAAGATAAAACAAACCACACACATGCCCTTTGTCAGGAAAATGCTGAGAGCCTTGAGCAGTGGAGGTGCGGGGCTGGCAGGGAACCACTCCCATCCCTACATGGCCCCCTCCAGTGACAAACAGCATTTGTGAAACAGCAGCCCAGGGGTCAGGGTAAAATCTGTAGAAATGGAACTGGGCCAAAAAATAGACTCGAAGGAACAGTAAATCTGTACCCTTGACCTCATTAGCAGCAAACTGTAACCAATTGCTAATTACCTTATGGCTGTATTGTAAGCTGCATATGTGTGTACATAAACTGGGTATGTGTGTATGTATATAAATTGTGTATGTAAATTCTACATGTTTACAAATTTCCAAGAATCTAACATGAAGATTGGACTCAGGGAAAGGAGACACTAGATAAACCATCACCCTCCAATGGAAAGTGAAGTAGTAACCAACTTTCTGGTGGAAAATACACTAAATTGTATTAAATGTATTGACTTGGGCACCTTAATTTAGTTAGTTTTGTTCTGTATACTGAGGAGGAAATAATTCAGTCAGAATCTAAGTTAAAAAAAAAAAAAGCTAGCTAAAGGATACCAATAAAGATTCTTATTAAATCCAGTTAGTTCCATGTGTTATAAACGTAATCTAAAGGGTTAATTATATCAAATAAAAGATTGGCACTTACAGTCTCTGTAGATGAAATTTTAGGATTGATTTTAAGATCACAAAAGATGGCTTTTTCATCTTTCCCGAAGAACATTCCCATTGCAACAAATTACTACCACAACATATGCCTTTAGTAGCTTGCACAAGTATATACAAGAGAACATGAGAAGACAATCCAAGATGAAAGTAAATCTGCCAGGGGAGAATTATGGTCTGAAGGGAAAGATCATCAACATCTACTATACACTGAGTGTCTATATGTGTCCAGAGCCAAAGTGATGAACAAGATAGACTTTGTCACTGACCCATTAAAATTTACACTTCAATGATGGGGAAAAGAAAAGACAAATTAAAAAAGATGGTTGTGGTAGGTGCCAAGCGGAAGACCAACTGGGTGCTACAATCCAACATCGGGCGTGTGTGACTATCTCAGAAAGGGGACTCAGGAAGGCCTTCCTTAGATGGAAATATCTAAGTTGGAACCAGAATTATGAAAAAGGAGGTGATGAACTCTATAAATTATCTTCACTATGAATGTTGTTGTTTATTCTAATTACGTTCAGTTATGAACGTGGGGGGAAAAACCTACCAGAGACAATCATACTGGGGAAAACTTAATGAAAGCATCACAAGACTGGAAACAGGGCTCCCCTCTCACTATAACTGTTTTCCTTTCCTACCTCAAACATCAATGCAGAGTCACAATTTGTTCATAATTAGCAGTGACCACAGAAGCAAGGGAAAATCCTGGGGTTTTTGTTGTTGTAATGGTTTTTAAGCTACTACTGGAGGAAATAAACATTGCTAATAATAAAGCCATTATTTATCAAGCAATGGCTCTGTTATATGTATGTTACATTTAATCCTCAAAACAACCATAGAAGACAAGGGTTATTATCCACATTTTACAGCTGAGGTAAACTGAGGTAGAGTGTAAATAACCTGTCCAAGATTACATAGCTGTGGAGGAGTCAGGCTTGCACCCCAGAGTACAGTTGGACCTTTGAGATTTTCAACTATGTTAGAAAGGAATATTAAGGAGATAATTGATATCATTACATTCTCTGGCTCCCTGTATTCATCTCACTGTACTGAATTTTGTACTCCAGTTAATTAATAGCAGTATAAAAATCTACTTTGGCTTCTCTGGTGACACTACTTTTTAAAGGCCAATGATATTTGTAGAGAAAATGGTGGGACTTCTTCAAAGTTCACTGAAATGCCCAAGTCATGCAGCTGTAATGATGTCTTCATCCAATGAGAACTACCTTATTTTGTAATTCATCTTTCCTTTTATAGAACTCTGCCTTTCATCAAGATGTGTGACTTGCAGCTGCAGTTTTGACTTGTTCCAGAATCTAGCATAAAGGTGAAGACCTGATAATGAAACCCTTGTTCTAATTAATATTTCAATCATGCTTGTAAATAGCCTGTTACTTCCAGTAGGTAAATCTGCTTTTAAAATGCAAGTGCAGGGCGCCTGGGTGGCTCAGTCGTTAAGCGTCAGCCTTCGGCTCAGGTCATGATCCCAGGGTCCTGGGATCGGGTCCCACATCGGGCTCCCTGCTCAGCGGGAAGCCTGCTTCTCCCTCTCCCACTCCCCCTGCTTGTGTTCCTGTTCTCGCTGTCTCTCTCTGTCATATAAATAAATAAAATCTTTAAAAAAAATAAAATAAAATGCAAGTGCAGTTCTAGAGGGGAGGAGAGTGGGGGAATGGGTTAGCCTGGTGATGGGTATTAGAGAGGGCACGTACTGAATGGAGCACTGGGTGTTATATGCAAACAATGAATCATGGAACACTACATCAAAAACTAATGATGTGGGGTGCCTGGGTGGCTCAGTCGTTAAGTGTCTGCCTTCGGCTCAGGTTATGATCCCAGAGTCCTGGGATCGAGCCCCACATCAGGCTCTCTGCTCGGCGGGAAGCCTGCTTCTCCCTCTCCCACTCCCCCTGCTGTGTTCCCTCTCTAGCTGTGTCTCTGTCAAATAAATAAATAAAATCTTTAAAAAAAAAAAAAAAAACGAATGATGTAATGTATGGTGATTAACATAACATAATTTAAAAAAACATAAAAAAATAAAATAAAATAAAATGCAAGTATATGCCAAATGGTTTACTCAGGATTTCTGTTTATACAGAAAACATTCGTGAGCATAAAAAGCAAACTATATTATTGTGATTGGTCAAAGAATGACAGCATAGGTCCTGCAATATTTTATATTTAATTTCATTATCTACTACCAATGAAATTATAAATGAATCTACATACTCAGAAGTTTATAGGGTTTTTCCCCCATTACCACAAATGCATATAATTATCCATATTACAAATCAGCTTATCCATTGTTATGCCCACCTTAAAATGGGTATCTCAATCCAATTCAAATTTATTGAAAAATTAGAAAGTTCTGAGTAATGTCTTTGAATCTACTGAAGTTAGAGAGAGGAGACTTTTTTTTTTTTTTAATTTATTTGAGAGAGAGTGAGAAAGTGTGTACATGTGTGAGTGGGGGCGGGGAGAGGGACAGAGGGAGAGAATCTTAACCATACTCTGAGCTGAGCATGGAACCTGAAGTGGGGCTTGATCCCAAGACCTATGACATCATGATCTGAGCCAAACCAAGAGTTGGACACTTAACTGACTGAGCCACCCAGGTGCCCTGAGTGGAGCCATTCTTTAAGATAAACATCATTTCTCCTCTTTCTTTTAAATATATCAGGTTCAGGATTTTCCTTTGAGTAGCTTTCTCTGGTCATGCCCATCTCCTCGGTGATATGTTATGAAGGTAGAAATGATATTTGTTGTGTTCTCTTAATAACTCCTAGTTCTTGACACATGGGATATTTAAAGGCCTGCATATCTCACATTTGGTTTTTATGGTCCACTTTTCATGGTATCCTTAAAGCAGTGAACAGCATTATATTAGTAGGATTATATACTCTCGTTAAAAATTTGCCGGACTTCGCAATTAGTTTGGAACAATTCCTAACGATTTCCACACAAACACTTCAGTGTTGTTCACATACAGGTGGTAGATAAGTACATCAATATACCAGACAATGCTCATCTCTTTACACTCATGACAACGTTTGTGTGCCGTAAAAAATAAGTCAACATGAATAAATAATTCATTCACTTCTTTGCTTTGATGTCCTCTTACTACTCAGTGCTCACGTGAAATGCCATCTCAGAGTCCTTGCCAGTCCACTAATCCAGTGTAACCCATCATTCCCTTACAACTTCGTGCGTGATTATCAACAAAACACTTGTCAGTGATATCTTTTGTTTAGTTATTTGTTCTTCCCCCACCCCCTCTGGTTATTTCCAAAGTTGGTAAGCCCCATAAGGACAGGGACTTATATTTCCCTAATGTATCCCCACTCCTAGTACAGTATCTGGCACATAATAGGTATACAATAAATGCTAACTGAATGATATGAGTAGATGAATCAATGAGTGAGAGAGTGAATACCTGGAAAACAGAGATGTAAATACATTAATTCATCAAATAATTAGCCCTATCATTAGTCATTGTTAAACAGTGATTTTCATGAATATGCACATTATTATAAAAGAAGGGGAAAAAATGCTTTTCTACCAGTAATTCTCATCTGGATGAGGGAGGGAGGGATTTTCCCTCCACAGGGCATTTCACAATGTCTGGAGAGGTTTTGTGGTTGTCACAGCTGAGAAGGTAAGACAGGCATCCACTGGGAGGTCAGGGATGCTGCTGCTAAGGATCCAACATTGCACAGGATAGACTCCTAAAGAAAAGGAATCATCCAGGCCAACATTTTATAATGCCAATGCTTTCTACTATTTTTTACTCCTCATACATATTTAATTTAACACATATTTATTACACAACTACCACATGCTAATACTGAATTTCTGTGAGGAAAAAGACATGTTATAAACATATTACAAACAGATTGACTAATAGATGGTTGGCTGGCTAGACTGATAGATGGAAGGATAGATGAATGGATACTTCATAGATGGATATATGCATACATACATACATAAGTGTGCTATGAAATAAATATAATAACGCCTTCCTTCAAATGAAAGGCATATGTCTCCTTCCCATAAATGAAAATCATTGTGTCAGGTGAGATCTGTATTAACTATGTGGAAGGAATGGTTCTGTAGTATGTGAGGAAAAAGAAAACTGAAATCCAAAGAAAGATTTCGAGCAGAGGCAGTTAGAAAACAATCAGAGGTCCAAATAGTGGGCCTTATACTTAGATTACTGGATGGAAAATAAAAATTTTTTGTTTCCTAGAAGAGGTGCTGCATTCTATGCATGCAGCATGTTCCATGAAATAGGTGAGAAGTAGCAAAGGCAAGATTTATATTAAGAGAAGGACAGAGGTTGCTTCCTCCAAGTCTTCCTCATTTCTATTGTAGTATGGAGGGGTCCAAAGTGCTTGCTTTACTAGCACATATACTAAAATTGGAATGATGTAGAGAATACCATGGCCCCTATATAAGGATGACATGCAAATCCATAAAGTCTTCTATATTTTTCAGTGGGATAACATACTCAAAGTGCTAACGGTCAACCGAGAATTCTATGTCTAGCAAAACTATCCTTTAAAATTAAGGAGAAATTAATACATTCCCAGATAAGCAAAAACCGAGGGAATTTGTTGCTAGCATATCTGCCCTACAAAAAACATTAAAGTAAATCCTTCAACCTGAAATGAGAGGAAACTAGACATTCACCTGACATCTACAAACACAAAAAATAAAGAACACTAGTAAACAAAAATATAAAAGACATTATATGTATTTCTTGTAACTGTCTTCTTCTCCTACATGATTAAAAAACAATGGCATAAAGATGAAATTTGTATGACAATAACAGCCAAAGGACAGAGGAGGTAAAGGATATACTGGAACAAAGTTTCTATACACTATTCAATTAAGTTAGTATTTATATGAACTAGATTGTTTTAGGTAAGATGCCAATTGTAATCCTCAGGGTAACCACTAAGAAAAAAAAAATTAAATACAGAAAAAGAAACAAGGGATATAAAATATACACTAGAAAAATATTTAAAATGAAAGAAGACAGCAACAGAAAAACAAAAATGTAGACATATAGGGAAAAAAGCAAAATAAAAGATGTCAATTCCATCATATCAATAATTTCATTAAATGTAAATGGATTTAATACTCTAATAAAAAGAGAGATTGCCAGAGTAGTTTAAATAAAATGATCCAACTAGATGCTGCCTAGAAGTGAAAAACTTATGGTTAAAAGTTGTTTATAGGATGAATGTAAAAAGATGGAAAAAAATATGTACACCTTGGAAAAAGTAACCAAAACAGATCTTGGGTGGCTATACTACCATTAGACAAAATAGACTTTAAGAAAAAAAAAATGTTATTAGAGACAACAGGGGACATTTTATAATGATAAAAAGTCAGTTGGGAAGATACAACAATTACAAACATAAATTTACCTAAAAACATAGCCCCCAAATATACAAGATAAAAACTGACAAAATTGAAGGGAGAGGTAGACAATTCAACAATAATAGTTGAAGACCAATACCTCATTTTCAATAATGGATAGAACAACTATGCAGAAGATCAAGAAGGAAATGGAAGGCTTGGAAAGGTCCAGAAGTTTCCATGGACTTCTATGGGAGAGCACAGGAATTGCTGAAGATAAAAGCCACAGGGCCACTGCACCAAGATGAAACAGACCTTTATTAGTAAGAATTCTCCACAGAAACAACAGGGTGTGTGTGTGTGTGTGTGTGTGTGTGTGTATCTATATCTATCTGTATATAAACACGCACACACACACACTCAAGAGAGAATGAGAGAAAGAGAGAGAAAGTGGTTTCTTGTTTCTTTTAAGGGATCATCCCACACAATTGTGGAGACTTGTTAAATCCAAAATCAGCAGGGTAGCCTAGCAGCCTAGAGAATCAGTGAAGAATGACAATTTGATTCCAAAGGCCGTCTGCTTGGAATATTTCTTCTTCCTCTGGGAAGGTTAGACTATTCTCTTAGGGCCTCAGCTGATTGGATGGGACCCACCCATATCATAGAAGGAGATTTGCTTTACTCAAAGTCCAGTAATCTAAAAGTTAATCTCATCCAAAAAATATCTTCACAGAAACACATAGAATAATGCTTGACAAAATATCTGGACACCGTGGCCCACACCAGTTGACACATAAAATTAACCATCACAGGACTCCAGTGATGAGTTGAATAGACGATGTTGCCAAGACTCAGAGACACCTAACAGCATGAGCAAGACTTGAGGTGGACAATAAAAAAGGGAGGGTTTTCGGACCATGGTAGTCCAGGAGAACCAGCCTGATCACAACTGTACCAGTCTCATAATTTACAAGAGGTGGTGGTCATAAGTGGGCGACTGAAATTAAATGCTAATGGCAAAGCATTGTCCTGAAGGAAAGCAAGGAACTACAAGCTAGCATAAGACTGAATACTTATATAGGAGTCCCTTTGTACTGCACTCTTGATTCATGTACCTTCCCAAGCTCCTAGGCAATTTCTTGGGGTATATAAGTGAAAAAAGGAATAATTCTGAAACACTGAGAAACTAGGGAGATTAAGTTAGTTGAAAGGGTTGCAGAGTTTCTCCCCATGAACATTATTCAAATTTTAGACTGAATAAATTTTTGTTGTGAGAGGATCTCCTGTGCCTTGTAGGATTTTTGCGGGGAGCACTGACCTCTATCCAGGAAAGGCCAGTGGTACCCCATCCCCCAAGTCATGACAATCAAAAATATCTCTATACATTATCAGGTGTTCAGGGGGGCAGGGCACAAAAGCAACCCAGCTGGGTTAGAGATTGTGATATTGTTAATTGGAAAGTTATCTAGCCAATTATATTTGTGTGTGTGTGTGTTGTGTGTGTGTGTGTGTTAACAAGGGCACTTGCTAACAGCTAACTCTTAAAACCCGGGAGGAAAGGTTTCCTTTCTAGTACTCATAAGTACAAGAGTATTCATTAAACTTATTTATTGAACTAAACATCCAACCAACAAACAGAAGTTCTAGTTCATCTCTTTACCCTTCACTCTCTCCTCATATAAAAAAAGTGATTGACTTGATTGTAGTCAAGGTGATGGTTTATAGTAGTGGAAACTCCTCAGTCTTTACCCTAGTGCTCATTCTTAAATGCTTGCCTTTAAACGGATTCAGGCGTCTTTGTCAGATCCTGCTCACATGTAGTCAAAATACCAGAAGCAGTTACGAATCAGCTTTAACAGTAATAAAAATGTTTCAGCATTTTAATGCTTACCTAAATTAATTTCGCAGGTTCTCAGTTTGCTCTTAATAATAAGATGATTTGCCACAAATTGTTTTCTTTTTTTAAGAAGAATGCTTTTCAACTTTCTTGACATATTTTGTTGGAAAATGGTTTAGATACAAGCCATGCCAACACCGCAGTCTCTTGAACATCCCCTGCAAAATCTCCCACTCTTTTAGGTACAAACTGCCATCGCTGTTTCTGGCTTTAAAATAAATACCTTTAGTTTACCAATAACATTTTTAAACACGTGTTTTATTTTTACATTTTATCTTGATCCTGACTTAGCAAAGATATGCCTTAAGATCAATACAGTATCAGTATATATTTTTTTCTTTTTTGTTTTCTTTTTCTCTAGTAGAAACCTGATTTTATCCCAACATAACCATAATCAGCACTTAACAACAACAACAACAAAAAACCACTGGACAATGTGGGGAAAAAATCTATATTTTCATGCAATGGTTTTGCACTCGTATGAAAAAAAATGCTTGCCAAGTAAAGTGCATTAACACATTTTCAAGGGACTTTTCAAATGCATTTTTTCCCCTTGGCTCAGCATTTCATTTTTACAGCATCTATTAATCAAGTCTAAGCAGGCTTTAAATCCCCAATCCCTGCTTCAGATTATTTCACAATTGCTGTCCTCTTCTGTTTTTGTCTCTGGTACCATCTTCCCCTGATTCCATTGTTTTAGCTGAGCTCTTTGCTCTGCACTTTCAATCATCCCAAGTCTACCATCCTTTGAGAAGAGCAGCCATTAATGTGTAAGGCCATAAAACGAGGACTAATATTTATACTTTCAAAGGGAATTCACTGAATAATAAAGACCATTTAAGAAATGCCAGGAAAAATGGATTATTCCAGAATACAGAGCAACCAGTCCAGATTGGAGAACAATGCCATTTAGTCCTGAGAACTGGTAGAGAGAAACAAAGGAAAAAAAGAAAATGACTAAAATCCATCGTTGTTCTTTATTGTACTTGGATATTAAAACTCCCAGAATCTAAGAAGCACTTAAGAAGAGGGAAAGACAACAGCTATACATTTTAAGAAGTTAAAGATGTATAAGATCAAAGAATATGGTAATGCACAGAACCAGATACTTTCTCCATAGAAAAATAATTTGATCAAAAGGGTTTTACTGTTTCATTGAGGTGGAAAGGCACAGATAAGTGGTTGCCTATTTTCTTCTCTGTCTTATTCTTAAAAGTAACTGACAAATTATTAAGAATCTAAAGGCTAAACACCATTAAACTATTTTTTCAGGTATCTGTCATAATTCTAAATATTGTTATTCTATAGGTTCATTTTTATGCATGCCTCCATAATAATAGTAATATCTGGGCATGAGAAATATAGAGAGAAATCAGAGGAATCTCAAGTTGCTTGAAACCATGAAAACCAAGGGCAAGCCCATATCTGAAACCCAAGCTTCCTGGATTTTTCTTCCACAACAAGATTCAAAATAACATCATTTCTTGCTTTGTTCCAATCCTTGATGAAGTTCAAATACTGAAACAGTTTCCTGTCTGAAATTTGCAGACTGCCATTCAGAACTTCATAGAATATTACCTTGATTGAATAACTGTGTGTGTACCTCTGCAAGGAAATGGTGTGTCTATTCATTAACTCCGGTATCCCAAATCTACCATTATGCTTCTTGAAAGTGACAATAAATTGCTTCCAAATACAATTTCTTCTCATCCTTTTTATGGATATTATAAAAAAGCAGCAAATCAAAGAGGAAAACAGGTTAATTTTATGCCAATCACAAAACCTGGTGACAGGTGTTGCCATGTGTTGCGACAAGATCTCTTGGCCATGGGTCATTGCTTTGAAAGGAACTAACGAATGGCTTGCAGTGCTGTGACACACTGAAAGGCCCCCTGGGATCTCATGCAAAGATCTCATGACAGGTATGAAATTAACTCGTGGTATCATGGTATTTTCCAAACATGACAGCTTCCAGAGTAGTTGCCATTTAGCACAGTGGGGATTGTGGGAGGAACTGAGACATCTCGTAAGTGATTTCAGTGGGATCTCCTAAGGGCCATAAGAAAAACCATCCCCCGAGAAAATGTGGAGAAAGTTAAAATTATAGAAGGTGGGGCTCAAATACGTAGCAGTTAAGCAAAAATAATTCTGTTTTGGATACTCTTGTCACTTTAATTTGCTTCCTGGACTAATCTCCACAGGGAAGATGAATGAAGTATCCATTATTATAATTTTGAAGAGCTCTTTATTTCTTCCTTGAATTAGAACAAGGGTTTCAGTCATGAGCTGAGGAAGTACTGGAGCAACCATGCTTTTTTGCACACACGCGCGCACGCACACACACACACACACAAAGTGGCTGTACCATGCAAAATAAAACACTAAATGCCCACACTGTAACTAAATCTTATAATTATGTTACATGCAAAAATGTAAAATCTGGAAACAGTAACTGTAAAACCCTTTGTTATAGAAAAGATAGGTGCTAAAAGAGCAAAGCAAAGCATTTGCATCATGTAATAAATAAATGTGTCACAGGCTTACTTTACTGACTTCTGAGTTAATTGCCTTTTCTATATCAATTCCAAATGTCACTTCAAAGATAATATAAGGAAATGAGTAAATAGGGAAAAGGAAGAATAGGCAAATTTAGCATTTAGAAATAAAGTCACATAAACAAGGTATTTATTTTCTTTGAATTTCTAATATAAAAACAACATGCAAGTTATGAATGCCGCTTTTTTGCATAATTTTCATGGTATAAGGTAAGAGAAATCACAAGTACAGTGATTACAGCTTGAAATGCAAGCAATTGTTAGTCCTGAAAAGGATAAAAGGAACATGTGACTATAAATGTGGTAGGCAACCAGAAATTACATGGGATTCAAAGCTACGTTCTTCTGCCAACAGACAAATTAAGTGTATTAATGTTATGTGTGTATACAGATATAGACCATTAACTCTGGTTTCACAATCTGGGCACTAGAGGCTAACTCCTGGTTCTTTATTTTGCTTTTTTTCAATATAAATTTTCTCGAGAATTCCTTTAGGACCCCAGCATGGGGACATTATCATTTAATTCTAGGGCTGTGAATACCTTAATCACCAAATAATACCCTTCAATTTCCAAACAGATATTCAATACATTCTTTAAGATTAGTAAGCAGTTAGCATATATAATAAGTGATTTCCTAAAATGACTATATATGTAACAAACACTATATAACAAATACTATGTGCCAAGCACTGTTCTAGGAACTTTACAAGTAATTCATTTAATCTTAATAATAACAACCCAAAAAAATAATAATAATAATAACAACCCCATAAGATACGTACTATTAATAAATCTCCAACTTTCAGATGAGATAATGCCAGTACAGAGAAGATAAAGTTAACAAGTTTATAGCTGATAAGTGGGATACTCTGGAATTGGACCAGAGTCCATCATCTTTAACCTCCATGATGCTGTGGAAGTCCTTTCCAGATCATTGTACAACAACCCTTCCAGGCATGAGATTTCCCTTGGGACTCCCATTCTTCTTGCTGTCACCTCTTATTTAAAACTTATGGTCAAAGAAAATGGAGTCACTGGATTCCATTAGTTTTAACTACACTGCCAACTGTATAAAACCCAACTGTCTTCTAAGCAAGCTAAACTCCACCCTTCCCCATCCCCAACCTCCCAGAAAGTCTCTGAAGAAAGGCTGTAACAATGTTAATATTTTGATGACATCAGCCTTCAGAACTCAAGATGTTTCATTCAACCTATTTTCTTGAGTATCTATGAAGTATACACATCATTTATATTACATATGTTGAAAAGAGTGGTGAATTAAACATACATAATCTTTACTTTCACAACACTTTAGACTGGTGGGGAAAAGATATGATAAAAGTAATCATGTCAATGAATATGTGATTATTTATTTTAAATAATTTTTAAAAGAATGGTATAAATCAGTGATTTAGACTTTGAAGTCCAGTAAGTCTTTAGCCCCAACTCTTCTGATTACTAGTTTTTAGAACATGAATGACTTTCTTAAACTTTTAAATTCTCATTAAAAAAAAAAATCTACTAGAAAGGAGTAACAGTGTTTTAAGGATTAAATGAGTTAACATATAAAATACTTAGAAAATTGCCTGGCATACAATATATACATTCAATTAATAGTATTTTTACAATTGCTCACAGTGTTTATATTTTATACACCCTTCCTTTTACATAAGTTTATCTTTACACTAGTGTTCTTTTCAGACTAAGAACTATGCTTTTGAATAATAGTAATGGCCTTTTTTTCAATTACAACAAATAAAGGTTCTTCATTACAGAACAATAGTAAGTTTATCAAATTTTCATTCAATATTGTTATGAATACATAAAAAAGTTAGACTACTGGAAAAAGGCAAACACCTGGTCCTTAAGTGTCCACTGTTCCCTGTCTGTGACATCAGAGAAACCATCTGCTAACTCTCTCTGTAGTAAAGTACTAAATATTTCACTATGATGGGCAAAATTTTGTCATTCTACATAGCAACTAAAACAATTTATAAAATATGTTGTTTTCACAGAGATAAGATTTTTTCATAAACCACTGCTGCCATCAATACACATCAATAGAAATAATATTGAAGTTAAAAGCATCTATATAACTGGAAAATAAATCGATTATTTGCTTCTGTCCTATAGATTATAGATTTATTTTTTCAACCTGACAATGGAAATCTGACCAATAAATAGAAAGTTTAAGTAACAAATCATTTTGATATAGAAAAATATATCCATAAGATGTTGGTATGATACTAGATGATGAGTCACACAATGAGTAAGAGCTTGGCCCAGCCCTACCACTCAATGGCTATGTAAACTGGGGCAGTCATTGATTCCCACACTCTCCAATCTAAGGGGCAGTTTCATCATTAGTGAGTAGGTAGAATAATTCCAACCCACAGGTTGTTGCAAGAATTAAGCACCTATTATATGCCTAGTGGCACTAGGCACTGAAGATACAGTGGTGAACCAAACTAGACTAGAGTCCATGCTAACAGAATTCACTGTCTACATTGCTTAATTAGAAAAGGAAGATATGACTTCTTATCTCATAAAAATGCTAAGGATAAGCAAAATGGTCCACCAGAATGATAAATGAAGACACTGCAAAGATCACAGTGGTTCATATATGGAAAGCATAAGAATTCAATATAGCATTACTAATATTTCTTGCACATTATCAATTGGGTAAATCCTCATACAAATAAAAGAAACAAAGAAAAAATTGTGCATTGATTAAGGCAGAATATACCTCGTACTTCACAAACTGTGGGAAGCAATATTCCAACTGCAGATGTCTTAAATGTTCCTGAAAATGGTCAAAATTAGCCTATTAAAATTATGAAAATCATGTTGGGAGAAACCAAACAATGTGCTGCTTACAATGAAAGGGAACTATTGGTAACATAAATGTCAATCCACCTCACACTAGAGTAAAAAATTGTACCAAACAATATACCAGGAAATTCTAGGGCAGTATCTTGGATTAGAAGACTGTAGGTAGATTAACTTGAAAGTCAAATCTTTTTTCATTTAAATTATCTGAATAGTGGGCATATTTATTCTGTTTAACTAAAGACAGCCTTAGTTGGCTTAATAGTTTTGAATGCTCTAATTTGAGGATGGTTTATCTTAGGCAAACATATTTATATTGAAATAGTAATATGTTTGAATATTAAATGTGTGTGTGTGTGTGAATGCACAATGTTTTACAGGGATTAGAAATTGCATGTGATATCATACTCTTTCTAGATTTGCCCTTTACGATATAGTAGCCTCTAGCCACATATAGTTATTTAAATTTAAATTAGTTAAAATGAAAGATAATTAAAAATTTATTTTCTCAGTCACACTAATCACATGGAAAGTACTCAATAGCCACTTACGGCTAGAGATGCACATACTGGACAATGCAGATACAGGACATTTCCATCATTGAATAAAGTATTGAGTAGATCTGGTGTGGACATTCATTTATACATTCATTTTTATTCACTTATTTTTGTTTCTTTTATTACTTTTATTAAGTACCTACCACATGCCAAGCCCTGGGCTAAGCCATGGGACAAAATGATAACCAAATATAGATATTATTCCACTTCCCATGAAACTTACATTCATATGGGATAAATAGACACTAACTAAATGTTCATGGAAATAAAGTTAAAACTGTAACAATGCTAAGAAGCAGAGGCAAGGGGTGTAATTTTAGAGGGAGAAGACTGATCTACCTAGGAAAGAGGACTCTAGTGAAGTTACCATTGACATGAAATAAAGAATGTGCAGGAGTTGGTTCAGCAAAGAGGGAAGAAAGTGTAGTGAACAGATAGATGATCACGTGCAAAGGCTCTGTGGTAAGGAGGGCCTGGAGAATGTGAGGGAAAAAAGGTCAGTGTATGGGAACTGGTTAAAGAGAGGGGAAAATTAGTCAAAGTTGAGCCTGGTCCATATTATTGACACTTTGTAAACCACGTAAAGAGCTTGTCTTTACCCAAAAAGAAAAGGAAAGTAATTTTAAGCAGAAAGGTGCTATGGTCAAATTTGTATTGCAAAAAGAATCTCTGGGTACAGTATGTAGAACTACCATATGGGCAAGAGTAGAAAAGAGTAGTTAGGAGACACATCCATGCATATGACCATCTCTCCACCTGTCACCTCTAGTTTAAATAGAGGCAGGCAGATTATAACTTAACAAGAAAAAGCATCCATATTAATATGGCTAAATTTTTAAAGGAGTTATTACAAGAGAAAACAAACTTGACCTCAAACTTACGGATATGATAATTTCATAACATATGTGTTTTTTTTTTTTTTTCTTTTCTATCCACAGAAGCAATAGGAGAAGGAATAAACAGGGAAGAATGTGAATATGCTGAATTTAGCTCCAAGCCAATACTGATGAGACTTAATGGTAAAACAATAAAGGTCTAGAGAACCCAGCTCCTAGTAACATTAAAGGAGATAACAGGGGCATCCGGGTGGCTCAGTCCATTAAGTGTCCAACTCTTGGTTTCGGGTCAGGTCATAATCTCAGGGTTGTGAGAAGGAGCTCCGCGTCTCCTCGCTCAGCACGGAATCTGCTTGGGATTCTTTCCCTCTTCCTCTCCCTCCCATCCCCTCTCAAATAAATAAATAAATAAAATATTTTTTTTTAAAAAGGAGATAACAGAGGCTAAGGGGGAAATAATTAAGTTTGGGAATGATAATTATCTCTAAGGAATTAAAGAGCTTAAATACCTATGTAAAAGACAGCTAAACTAAAACACACTGATTCAGGTTCCTAGACAAGAAACTCTCCATTGGTCAGGGTGGTGCAAAGTAACCACTTTCAGAGGGTGCAGTAATATGGTCACAGGAGGGGCACATTCTTTTTTTTTTTTTTTTTTGGCCACAAAAAATCCACTGAGCAAATTCTAGCTATTTTATATCCAGTAAAAAAACAAATACAAAAACTAACAGAAAACAAACTATGAACGCCTCACTGTCGCTAGAATATTTGCTAAGTTCCTGCTTTCCTACAGTTTTTGCACCTGCTGCTGCCTTCACTTGAGTGGCTCCTTCCCAGATATTCACAGAGCTACCCTTCAGTCAAATCTCCGGTCCAATGTCACCACTTCAGTGAGGCTTTCCTTGGCTAGCCCATCTAACAGTGGCCCCATGTCCTCACTTTTAATAGGAAGTATCATCACCTGACACTTTATTACCTCTTTATTGGCTTGGCTGTTTGTTACCTCCCAATATTAAGACTATAACTCCTCTAGGGCGCCTGGGTGGCTCAGTTGGTTAAGCGACTGCCTTCGGCTCAGGTCATGATCCTGGAGTCCCGGGATCGAGTCCCACATCAGGCTCCCTGCTCAGTGGGGGGTCTGCTTCTCCCTCTGACCCTCTTCCCTCTCGTGCTCTCTGTCTCTCATTCTCTCTCTCAAATAAATAAATAAAATCTTTAAAAAAAAAAAAAAAGACTATAACTCCTCTAAAGACAGAACTTTGTCTTACTCATCTCTATATCCCCAGCACCCAACGCCTGGCAATTACTGGAGTTCAAAAAGTAATAGGTGTGAGAATGACTGAACAAATGATAGGACGGATCAAGTTGGGAGTAGGAGTCCAGCACTCAGACATCTTTGGAACTTATGGCACAAAATGTGCTGATTACTGCTTTGAACTATTTCGCTATAAACTCTTACCTGATCTTGTAATTTGTTTCCACAATGTAAACAACTCCGTAGTCTTCTAGTTATGAGACCTAAAATTCTCTTTTGCTTAGGGCTACTTGACATTGAAAGTGTCATGGCTAATGTACTAACTTACTACATAAGCTACATGAGGGAAGAATCTATGTCCAATTCATCTTCCATTTTTCCACAGAACCAAAAAAATAGTGCCTTGTAACAAAAGAAGCCTGTGCTCTTGAAATGTTTCTGAGAGGAAAGAGGAAAAGGATTATGAAAGAAGGCTTGAAATCTATGAATGAGAAATACACGCGTTACGAAACCTAAGACTTGGAAGATCATAGAAAGTCCATTCAGAAATGACAAAGAACAGTGTGTTGATAAGAATAAAAACAAACAAAATTATGAATTGGAAATTTGTCTGTCAGTACCCCTAAGACTTGGAAGAGTACAAAAGAGTCTGTGCAAATTCTGCAAAGAACAAGGTAATAAGAATTACAGCAACAACTATAACAGAAATGTAGACATACTCTGAGACTTTCAAAAGGATAAGTAATTCCCCCAATATATTTGGCATTGCTTACATGTGCTTGTATATGTGAAACATGTTTTAAATAACAGTAGAAATATTATGATAAAGCATAAAAACAATGAAAATTTTAAAATAATTGATGGATATAAGAACTCCCTGTATTCGTATTGGTAAAATTATTCATATGCATGCTTTTAGGAGTATGAAAATTTCATTTTCCCCAATTCTGTTGAAATCCTGCTAGATTGCAGAAAGCGTCTACCATATGACTTCAGTCAGCACATATCCAAACAGTGTTTTATCACAATGTTATTTTTAATAGCTCGAGATATGATTACCAAATAGAAATGTCACAAAAACATGATCTCCACTTAACATGAAAGATGACTTTTCATAAGACAGCTTCAAACACAGCATGCGTATTAAAAGGAAGAACCAGGATGCATGCTCGACACACAATACTCCTCCCCACATTCATCAATGTTCACTTTGATTTCCCTTTCCTCTCTCCGCTGCTCCTCTGAATTTATTTGTCAGATAACCATATCGCACGTTTCCTGATTTCCACAGCTTAGCATGAATATATCAGCTTTTGCAGCTCTGCATCCCCGGCTTCAGTTGATGCCAATGTCCATTCAAAATTAAAAATTTTTGACAGGTTTTCTCCACCCTCACAAATTCCCTTCATTTCATCTCATGAGAATTTCCCCGTGTGGTAAATGTATCAAGCAGGTTTCTGTAATGTCCCTGACAACCTCTCTGCCTAGGACTGGCTAGAAATAATCAGTGGGCACGAGGGTCGACGTTCAGGGAAAATGAAATAGGAGGCCTCATGGAGTTCTCCAATACAGCTGAAATTGGTTGATCAAGGATCCTCAGCTCAGGTAGAGCATTAGCCTGAAATGATTCCACTTTTTCCCTCAAACGTGGCTTTCGAACACTATTTTGCCAAATTCGCCTTTCCCATCACTCTGTGATATCTTGTCATTCCATAACCCTCATGTCACTTCCTATCACTAAAGTTCAGGCTGATTCAAAATGCTCCTTCCTTCCTCATTTCTGGCCAGAACTAAGGCTGGATGGAATTTATTAAATGAGGAGAGGCATGCAGTCTCCTATTTTATTCTTCCTCTTTCTGTAGCATCTTGGAATTATAACTGTCACTTCTAGCCCGTCTGTTGGGTCAGCCCCTGCACCAGCCCCATGCACTTACACCTCCACCCCCCACCCATCTCTACCCCTCACTCCTGATCCCAGAATGATCCCAGAGCGTCCCGCAGCTGGTGTCAAAGTCCTCTTAGCAACCCCCTTAGGTGAGGTACCCGCAAGACAGCTCACACCCAGCCACTTTCTACCGGCTCTATTTGATCTACAAGACATTCATGCACCCCTGCTGGACCCAGAGGTAAAGGTACGAGCTGCTCAACTGGCCCATCCTATGACCTCCCCCGAAGTGTCTCCTGCCCTGCCCACATCAGCCCAGGCACAGACCAGGAAGTCCACCAGTGATTCAGGTAACCCAACAGGGGACACGTTGTCAGGTTCCCATCTCTCAGGCACATCAATCTGTTCAAAGGATTATATCAGACCCCTTCATGTGGCTTCGCATTAAGGAAAAGTGCTACAGAGGGAGCCCCTCTTAGCACAAACAATGCACGATTTGCACCAACAATTTCAGAGAGCCACTCTCGTCTTCCGGCCTCCAAATCTCTCCTTACACAAGTAGGGCAGCTGGTAATATTGAGGAACTCCGGCTTCTTTCGGCTCTCAGGACGCCTCCGAGGAAGATTCTAGCCCTGAGATTTTATTGCTCTCTTTACTAAGATTTTTGATTATCTCTTACTAAAGATTAACTGGGCTAATCTGTGTTTTCAGCTGTGAACTCTAATTATCAATTTGGGATCTACAACAACAACAAAAATACGAAATCCCACTCAACATCCTTTTATCTTACTGATTGATTGGTTGGTTGTATTTATTTATTTGACAGAGAGAGAGAGCGCACACAAACAGGGGGAGTGGCAGGCAGAGGGAGAGAGAGAAGCAGGCTCCCCACTGAGCAGGAAACCTGAGGCGGGGCTCGATCCCAGGACCCCGGGATCATGACCTGAGCCGAAGGCAGACGCTTAACTGACTGAGCCACCCAGGTGCCCCTAGTCATCATTTCTTAATATATTTTCCATGTCACCACTAGATCTTCTATAAAATCTTATACTTTATTATTCTGAATTATTTTCCTCACTGTTTGATATTAATATAATATAGAAGCTTGAGAAACCTACTGCCTTCTTCATGCAAAAGACTGTTTATCTACAGAACATATGTTGGGGCAAAACACATTCAAAGCAGGAGTAAACACACAATGTTATAAGACAACAAATATGAATTGAATAAGCTACCAGCTACCAGCTGTGATATAAAACTAAAGCAAGGTTTTTCATAGGAAAGATGTATCATTTCAGAATTGACCATCAACAGAAAAGATTTTACAGATCATGCTTTTAGTTTTAATTTTCTTCTTGCAAAATAATAACAAAAAAATCCTCATAATTTTAAGGTAACATGAGCCACTAGAAACATCTCAATACTAAAAAATTTCTTAAGAAGTGCAATGCAATATTAAGGAGAAGTAAGTAGGAACTAAAATATGAACATAAAATAGAGGAAAATGAATAATCCCAACCCACCCTAAGGCCTAAATCACCTCCCAGTGGTAATTTAGATCGTATGCAAAGGAAGTTGCTACCAGGGCAAGGAAACAAATTCTCATTATATTCGGTGCCCAGAGATCACCAGGGAAATAATAGCAAGATAGTCCTTCTCAGCATAATTTCAAAAAGAGATCTTACTGCCAAGTAAAACTGCCTTAACAAAAATGGTATCACTTAGCTGTTCAGTTCGTCAATAGGCATTTCTTTGAATTCTGCCATATACAGCGAAGGAGCACAAAATAAAGAGAGCACAGGGTCCTTACCACTGTGAAATATGAGATATATACTGGAAGTAACAGATGAATGAATGCAAGGACCCAGATGCGCCAATATGAAAAGGAATGAGGACAAAAATGCTATAAGGATGCTCTCACGTGCTCTGTGATCAGCCAGCTCCCAGTAGACTCAGTTCCTACCATTTCAAATAGGGGAAGGGTGAGATCCTCTCCTAGATGTCTTAGTCAGGAAGGCTGCTATACCAGAGAACCATAGAGTGGGTGGCTTATAAGCAACAGAAATTTACTTCTCACAGTTCTGGAGGCTGGGCAGCCCAAGATCAAGGCATAAGCAGATGAAGTGTCTGGCGAGAACTGGCTTCCTGGTTCACGGATAGGTGTCTTTTTGCTGGGGTCCTCCCCTGGCCAAAGGGATGAGGAAGCTCTCTGATGTCTTTCTTGTGAAGATATTAATCTCATTCATAGGGGCTCCCCTCTTAGAACTTAATCACCTCCCAAAGTCTCCACCTCCAAATACTATCACACTGGGGATAAACTTCAACATATGAATTTGGTGGGGGGGGGCCACAAATATTCATTCTATACCACTGGATCCTAAGATAATCAGGGAACAACTCTGATTAATAACTATTGTTTTAATACCTATTGTTGTTATGATAGGAGTAAATAACTGTGTGTTAGCATGACCTAAATTAAAACTCTGGAGGTGTTGCCTTGCTGATTTAGAGCACCTCCATGTCCACCTCTGAAAGGTTAAAGAATCCACATCTGGCTCACACGTGTTTGAAGACTATCCCATTTGCTCTTACCTCGCCTGTTCTAAATGAAAATAAAACTTGATCCCATCCTAACCTTGATGCAAGAAAACCACACAGTCTCTACCAGATAGGTTGCCGCTGAGGGCATACCACCCCAAAATGTACCATGTCGGCATGTGGATTATTTTGAGCTAAACACCATGAATACCTAACAGCCTCAGGAAGAGTTTTTTGCTTCTCCCTTAACTGCCTAAAATAATTTATTTATTTTTTTAATTTTATTTATTTATTTGAGTGAGTGAGAAAGAGCACAACTGGGGGGCACGGGCAGAGGGAGAGGAGAAGCAGACTCTCAGCTGAGCAGGGAGCCCGATGCAGGGCTCAATCCCAGGACCCTGAGATCATAACCTGAGCCAAAGGCAGATGCTTAACCAACTGAGCCACCCAGGCTCCACATGCCTAAAAGAATTTAGATAGAGGGTCTCTACCAGGAAGAGAGAGCTATTATCAGAGAAACTCTTAATATCAGAAAGACTTACCTGCATGGCAGGGCAAACATCTATTTACCAAACATTTGCTCTTCTCATCTTCCTGTGAATTGTCTTCCTCCCCTTTGAAGCCAGAACCCTAATCCCTTCTCAACTCAGAATGATATACAAGCCTCAATTCCCTGACTGTCTGTGAGTCTCATATTTGTCCATGGGGATCCCATATGTATGAAATTAAATCTGTTTTTCTTCTGTTAATCTGTCTTAGCTCAACTTAATTATTAGACCAGCCAAAGAACCTAGAAGGAAAGAAAGGAGAAGTTTTCAGCTCCTACACCACAAAGCAAGCTTCCGTCCTGAGGCTGCTGGCACCAAAGCCAGAGCTTAATGTTTTTTACAAATAAAGAAAAATCAGTTGCAATGCCAACCTGTACCTTGAAGAAGGTTAGTTCCACAACCACCATTAACCACCAAGCATCCCAAAGAAATTTACAATCTAAGTAAAAATAGAATTCCTGCTGGGCAGATAGAGCTTCAAGATCAGCCACTAGCCCCCTCCTCATTAGATTGCTGACACTCAACTCTCCCCATGTACAAATTCCAAAGCTGCCCTTGGTAAAGACAGAGTTCCATTTGCCATTCACTGGTGTCATTGTTAAAGGTGCCCATGAGAGCCGCCTATAGGTTCAAAGGGACAGAGGCTTGAGGAGAACCTGCTTTCCTACTGCTGACACAGCTCTTGGTACCAGGCCCTGGCTAAGCTACGTAATTCTTCAAAGTGAAAGAAAGAAGAATCTTTCCCTAAGCATTTATACTTAACCAAGGATACTGCACATCACAGTTGGCCACGATTACTAACCTTACCAGATCTTATAGATCTTTTCTTCGCAACTGCCCCTAAGAATATGATCTGCCCCTAGTAGACAAGCTGCACAGACCCAGAACTACCACCCCCCACTTCAGATACCTACTGGTTTCATTTCTTTTTCTCTGCATGAAATTGTTTTTCTTAGAAGGCATATTATTTTGACCAAGTTTCAAGAAGTTTCAAGGACCTTGAATACTGAGAAATCTCTTCCATTCTAGAAGACTCCTAGAATGCTTATCCAAATTTACCACCTATCATCCATTCCATTCCATTCCTACCTTGTAGCAACCATCAAGTTTTAAAAACCTTACAATCCCACCTCATTTAACCTCCTGCTTCACTATGAATACTTACAAGATTCTGGCATTACATTTCCCATACCTCTCCCCACAGGTTTTGACTGAGTGTGAGGATAATATATTATTGTATGGAATTCTAGAAACATCCAGGCACAGGCCTATCCTCTTCCCACCACATAACATCATTCTTCTGGGCTTGCATCAGATCAGTCAGATTTGCATTTCAACTCAGAAATGCAGTAATTTTGATGAAAGAAGTAAGGTGAAGCCCAGTTCCTTATCTAGAGAATGAGAAGAACAAAAAAGGACAATTCTTTGGTGACCAGTAAGTGATGTAAAAATATCATAGCAAATATTGAGTGATATGAAAATGTTATAGCAAACTTTTATTGAATGCTTACGATGTGTTGCAAGCACTTAATGGGTATCATCTGATTTAATCTCATAAAGAACTATCAGGTAAATATTGCCACTGTCTCAATTTTATAGATGAGGTTAGTGAGACACAGAAATGTTAAGCAATTTGGCCAAGTTCATCACATAACTAGCAAGTATGGGAGCCAGAACATAAACTTCAGCAGGCCACTCTCTTAGCTACTTTGGCAAAACCACCAGTCAGTTAAATAATTGTGTATTATGCAAATAAGAGATAAACACAGTTCCTGGCACAAGGTAAATGTAGTACGTAGTAGTCGTAGTAAACATTAGGTAAGATGCTTCCATTACACGCCATAATGTCATTAGTAACAAATTTACTACGTAACAACTACTGAAGGCTGTATCTCCCTTGTAGTTCTTTCCTAAAACCCAAACTAAAGACCTTTCAAAGTGCTCAGGATTGCTGACCAGGAAGCAATGACTGGAAAGGAATGTTTACATAGAGTTGTAGATGTGTAATTCACTTAGCGCTCTGCTCTTTTATGCAAATGGTCCTGTTTGAAAAGAGACAGAAGGTCTTTGTTTTCCAGAATGACACATTTTCCCTACAACCCCAAGACTGTTATTAATCAGAATGTCCTTTGTTAAAAGACTAAGGATCATTCATTCTGAGAGTCAAATAATGAGCATCGAGTTTCCCAAATAGCCCCCAAGTCTGAGTATCTCAAAGACAGGAAGTGAGAATTTACCTTGGCAATCTTAATGTATGGCATGTAGTAGGTCCACAACATACATCTGTGCCATGCAGAAATGATACAGGACAGGAACATTTTGTTAGTTTGATAGTCCTGCGTTATTAAAGGTGTAAACTGCCAGTAAGTATTCTCATTGTTGTTCTATCAAGCATTGGTTTCAAAACTACTTCTCCCTTTCTATTTCTTCAAAAAACTATACATTCTTACTACTACTGAGTTCTTTTTTCTACTGCAATACAAATAGGAGCTCTATAAGTTCATTTTCAGAATGATTCTCAAGGTAGAGTGAAGAGCAATAAAGGCAAGGGTTATGAACGGTATCATGTACTGTGTGGGCTTGTTTTAAAAGGGCATAAAGAGGTAATTCACTTGTCCTACTCATGTGGCAATGAATTTAGTGCCATTTGAATAGAGTACATAAAAAGACTCATTCAACTCATTTAACTACTAATTGGTTATCCTTATAGTAAGGTCTGTATGACAGAGTTAGAGCAAAGCACCCAAGGGAGAAAAACTAAAATAAAAAACTGTGGGGCATTTTTGCAAGTCTGTCCTAAGACAGTGATAGTGCAGCCTATTGATACCATCTATCTTAGATAAGCTGATTGCTGGAAAGGAACACATAAGAAAATCTCCTTCTTTTAAAATCAGTATTAGCACTTTGTGTTACCCCATCTGGCACTGCACATGGATCCATTCAAAAGGTGTACCTTACACATTTGTGTGTAGCTACGAACAAAGTAAAAAATATGTGGCATCATTAAAATCACTCTTTCAACATCCACTAAGCCAACACAAATGGGGTGCATGTTCTCTATGTTCCAAGAACTGTAAAAATTTAAAAGACGCAGAAAAGCAAATACATGCATAAATCAAAAATGTAATATAATTCTCATCTTTGAGAAAATGGACTCAATAAACCAATTATGTGAATAAATCTTAGCTAGATAGAAAAACAAATATATGGGTATGTGAGTGATTTGGAGAAGTGACAAATGCAAGTTGGAAACAAGGGACTCTTATGATGTCCTGTGTAGTACATCTTATAATTGGAAGTTTCTAGTAACAAATGAACATTTCCTTTCTCTAACATTATTCTTCCTTAAGAGAAAACAAAATAACAAACAAGAAACTGACACAGTGGTACAAAGAAGTAGCTAGCAAAATTCAGAGCCATCATGGTATAAATGAGAAATTTTCAGTTAACTATTCAGCAAGTTTATTGCATTTTTTTTTTTTTATTTTTTTTTATTAACTACTCCAAGAGCCATAACCTCTTAATGCATCAATACCACCCTGGGGATGAGTCTGAATTAGCTCTTTCAGATGGCTAAGAGTTCATTTGATGAATTACCATTAGTCTCAGGGCACTAGAGTGGACAGAAGCAGGTTAATGGAGCAGCTCATTTCTGTTCTAAGGAGCTTTTAGGTGCCAGAGCTTCTGGATTCTGCTTGGGAGCAACTCTGCTTGGGAACAGCAGAGAAATCTACAAAAAAAAAAAAAAAAAAAAAAAATCTACTCTCCAAACTTCCTTCACTTTGCATGGCATTTATATTGTCTTCATGTTTCAGCCATTTGGAATTCTGCAGGGACAACCAATCTTTAAATATCTAAACGAGATCATTAAAAAGCTGTCACTAAACTTTGACAACTGATAGTAGTTCACCTGGTAGTTGAATGAGTAGAAGGCACCTTTAAAGACCCTAGAATCAAAGGCGGCAAAATGCTCATAGGTGCATTTTGTTTAGCTCGCACAGTGGCTTTTGTGGAGGCTTAAATTAGTTCCCTTCCCCTTCCCTTTCCCTTCATTCCTTTTTTAAAGTTTATTTATTTATTTATTTTAAGTAATCTATACACCCAATATGGGGTTTGGACTCATGACAGCGAGATCAAGAGTCGCATGCTCTTCTTTTTATATATGTTTGTTTGTTTGTTTGTTTATTTATTTATTTGACAGAGAGAGACACAGAGAGAGAGGGAACAGAAGCAGAGGGAGTGGGAGAGGGAGAAGCAGGCTTCCAGCGGAGCAGGGAGCCCGAAGCGGGGCTCGATCCCGGGACCCTGGGATCATGACCTGAGCCGAAGGCAGGCACTTAACCCAGGTGCCCTGAGTTGCATGCTCTTCTGACTGAGCCAGCCAAGCGCCCCATTAGCTTCCATTTCTTTCTTTCCTTTTCTTTCTTTCTTGAGAGAGACAGACAGAGACAGAGAGAGTGCAAGCAGGGGGAGGGGCAGAGGGAGAGAGAGAGAATCTCAAGCAGGTTCCCCCTTCAGCAAAGAGCCCAAAATAGGGGCTTGATTCCCATGACCCTGAGATCATGACCTGAGCTGAAATCAAGAGTTGGACGCTTAACTGACTAAGCCACCCAGGCACCCCAGCTTCCTTTTCTTAACCATTAGGAGTTTTAACAATAAAATACAGATTTCTGTCCTTTTTATTAAAAATATGTAGCAAGTCTGACAGGACAAGTCCTGCTTTGGCACATGGCAATGATCTTCCAGAGCTGAGCAGAACATTCCAGTTTTAGAATAGGCCGTTTTCTCCAGTGCTCCAGTCTCCAGCACTCCTTATTGTCTTGTACCTCTCCTGATGCCTCCTTCCTTTGCATTTAAACATGTGATACCAGCCCCATATCTATCATAGATCTTGGCTGTGAATATACTCAAGCTGTTAAAACCCTAAAACTAAATTACTGACTTAAAGAATTTATTAATAACATATATTGCTTAATTTCTTTCTTTTTTTTTTTTTTAAAGATTTTATTTATTTATTTGACAGAGAGAGAGAGGCAGTGAGAGAGGGAACACAAGCTGGGGGAGTGGGAGAGGGAGAAGCAGGCTTCCCGCCAAGCAGGGAGCCCGATGCGGGGCTCGATCCCAGGACCCTGGGATCATGACCTGAGCCGAAGGCAGACGCTTAACGACTGAGCCACCCAGGCGCCCCTATTGCTTAATTTCTTATTAAAATACTGAAGATTGAATTAGTCCAATTATTATCATTTTATTGTACTTCACAATTATTATCATTTTATTTAAAGTTTATTTCTCCTTATATATACTATTTAACTCCTTTATAGCCAACCCTTAACTTTGCGGCTTATTTTTTTTTTTTAAGATTTTTATTTATTTATTGAGAGAGATAGTGATAGAGAGAGAGCATGAGAGGGGGAGAGTCAGAGGGAGAGGCAGACTCCCCGCTGAGCAGGGAGCCCGATGCGGGACTCGATCCCGGGACTCCAGGATCATGACCTGAGCTGAAGGCAGTCACTTAACCAACTGAGCCACCCAGGCGCCCGTGGCTTATATTTTTAAATATTCTTTTTGTCATGTTTCAAATTTAACAGATATATTAAAAATCAAAGAGCCATACAGTTCTAAGGCTGGACTGTTTCTTCAATATCATTTAGCTCCAAATCATATATTTTACAAGAAATCAATAAATTTGTGACCTTTTGAGGGCACACATGTAGTGAATATGAAATTCAAGGATGCAATATGATTTTTTAACCTCAGTTCAAAGCTTAATTTTAGTAGTAACTGGCCTTTCCTATCACATGATGTTTCATGAAGGAAAAATAATATAGCATTCTTCCTCATCTTTCTCTTTACCTCCTTCCCTCTCCCTTCTCTCCCTCTCTTTTCTTTTTCCCTCCCTACTTACAACCCTCTCCTTCCTCTGTCTTTCTCCCTGCTTCCCTTCCTCCTTACTTTCTTCTTTTAAGACCCAATAGTTTACCTGAGGGTAAAAATTATATAAACATCATGCTAGACAGATAGTGTTTCAGTGGACAGCTGCACTGAGCAATTGTGTAGACAATTTTTTCTTCATTATGCTTATATTATGCAATATCGGACTTTCTTTTTGTACAACGATCAAAGGTAAAAACATGGAGTGTACCCTTGTCCAGCTAGCTAGGAGGCAGAACTAAGTGACCAAACCATTGTGGGATTTAACAGCTTAGCTCGTCATTCAGATGATTCTCATTTACTTCTGAAAAACAAATTAAGTATAATTAATTTAATAAGTAAAAAATGGGGCAGACAGAAAGGCTTCTCAAACTGTCTCAAACTCAAAAACCAGACTAACTTCCAATAAACTGGTGGTTGCCGAGCTGCCGATGTCTCATAGAAAAATCTGAGAAGAATAACTTAATTTAAAAACCATTCTGGCTTTCCTAATCTTATTTGTTTCTTATTGCTCTTCTCCCTTATTTTATTAGTAATGAAGTTTATAGGAAAATAAGAATTTCTCCTTCCATGGAAAGGCTTTATGCAGATTTTTTTCATCCCACTATGCATTGGATTTCTGAGATCAGCATTTTGAACGAGTTTCACAAACGACAGCCCAGCTATGTCAGTAAGGTGACTTTTTAAAATGATCTACCTGGGACTTGTTTGGTAAGCTACAGTAGTCAGCTGGTACCCATGTATGTACAGATCTTTGCTGTCATACTTGCAATGGAATGGGATTTAGGAAGTGGGAGTGAACGCTCAAGCTATGGTGGCATCATAGTCAAAACAGGATTTTACTCTAAGTTCCTTCCATCTCTTTAACAGACCTACATTATAGCAAATGTTATGGTTGGGAGGTAGTGATCCTCAAGTGGTCAGTAATGTGCAAAGGGCTTAAAATTAAAGATCTAAATGGTCATATACTAATGCCTTGATACAGACATGTCTTCTTTTAAGAATGTAAAGGTAGATGGCCATTTTTCAATATTTCAAAAATGTGCTCTTTATACTTTGTTTTTGGTTTGGGTGTGCTTCATGAATGTTGTGCGTACTTATGCAAAAAGAGCCATGCTACAATTTTAGCATACAATGAATCCCTACAGTCCTGGGCCCCACTGTCAGAAATTCTAATTCAGCAGGTACAGTGGGGGGTCCAGGAATCTGCATATGTAATTAACATCCCAAATCATTCTTTTACTTATTTATTCAATTATTCATTTAACAAATTCATTGTGACAAATATTATGTGTTAAGTCTTACAGATATAGTGGTGAAAAAACAAAGTCCCTGCTTTTATAAATTGTTTTAATCCATAAATAAAAATACATAAAATGTAGGTAGTGATAAGAGCTAGGAATAGAAATCTAATAGGGGAGAGCAATGACAAGCAAAGGTGGATGAGAGACTGTGCGGGGTGGGGGGTGGGTTTGGTATTCAGGCAGGGCCTCCCAGATAAGATGCTGCTGATGTAAGTGACTCAGACACCAAACCTGGAGAAATACTCCCTTTAAACAGGCTAAGGAAAAATACAATCTGTGCCAAGCTCGAACTTGGTGTCAGATATTTCATGTTTTCAAATTTCCCACTTCTCTTGGTACTTACCAGTTCGCTCCTATGTCCCTGCAATTCCTACCCCCACCGCCTCCCCCGACCCCCACCACACACACAACACAATCACACATATTTTTATTAGAAAGCTGTTGCCAAATGCTTAAAATAAAGGTTTGGCATAACTGTAGTATGAAAAAGAAAGAGTTTGTTAATAAGCCATGTGATGAAATTGCCAAAAAGTTGGTGATCCTAGGTAAAAGAAGTATGGTTCTTGGAATACAGGATTTGATTGTTACACTTTTATTCCACTCAGGAAATCCCTCATAAGTTATATCCAGGTCTAAGTGCTTAGATTTAAAATTGATTCAGACCAAGTGAGCTTATTCAGAGGCAAGCTCCCAAGATGGGAGGGGAGATTAGCACTGTCTCATGGAAGGAAAAGTTGAAAGACCTAGGGATGTTTCTGTCTTCCTGGAAAACAGATGATGCAAGTGAGACATAAAACCTCTCTTCAAACATCTGAAGGTCATAGGGAAAGGATGAGATTTTGTTGTCTGTGGTCCCCTAAGGCAGAAGTGAGAGAAACAGATGCAAATTCCTAACCCCAGGTTTGCAATTATACAAACATGGACTCAAAAGCCTCAAGAGGAAGGCCCCTTATTAGAGAAGAAGAAATAGAGGCTGGTGACCACACACTGGGTGGCAATGCAAAGGTCTTCAAGACCCAAATGCATGGTGGCATTAAAAGACCACGGAGGTCTGCTAAGAGAAACTGTGATGCATGATTCATGTTCTGTGACTCATAATAGCATGACTGCTTGCTCCCATGAAACAATACTCCCTCTCACTCTCCCAGGCCTCTCGAATCAGAAGTGACGTTGGTGCTGTCTGGACAGTCAGCCACGTGGGAAGAAGGGAACACTATGACCAGAGGCAGGTGACCTTTCCAAGGGCCCTACGTGGCCTTTCGGCACTTGCTCCCTCCTGGGGGGCTGCCCTCTTTCTAGCATCCTTAGTCATCTCCCAAGTAGCCCCCACCGATCTGTTCACACATCCCCAGAACAAGCTGCCTCTTTCAGAGCCACCAGGCAGGTGTTCCTCAAGATTCTATCTTTTTCAAGATGAGATGTCAGAATTATTGAAATCAACAACTTCAATGTTTCTCAATCCCTTCAAATGATATGTTCATGATGTGTTTTGTAAGCATGCATTACTTGTGTGTATTTTTAATTGGCTTTCCTATTTAAATTAAAATATCTTACGATAATGTGTTCTCTCACAACTATAAATGGGAAATCAGCATCATTTTACATGAAAATAAACACAATGAAACCTAACCAATTAAGTTCTAAAGAGACATTGTGACTAGCAGACTCCTGGATTTTGAGGTCTGGACTCTTTTTATGAAAAAGAGATGGAGGAAAGTGTTAAAAATGTATAAAATCATGCTAGCACAAAACTAGCCTTTGACTTACCCTGAAGTATCAGGGAAAAAAAATTAAAGGAACAAATGTTTGCTTTACATTAAGTCTATTATTTAATTATATTTAATCTTAGATTACCTCTGATCCTTATATCCCATCAGTGGTATCTATCCCATAATATGGGATATACTGAACTGAGCAAAGCTAATGTCCCCGTCTTAGGAATGACATGAAGCCTCAAGGCACTGAAGTTACCCAGGTGGGCAAAATGTCAAGGAAAAATAAACTAGAACATGGCAGCCACCACGGAAAACCCACAGAGACATCTTTTTTTTTTTTTTTTTTAAGATTTTATTTATTTATTTGACAGAGAGAGAGCTAGCAAGAGAGGGAACACAAGCAGGGGGAGCGGGAGAGGAAGAAGCAGGCTCCCTACTGAGCAGGAAGCCCGATGAAGGGCTTGATCCCAGGACCCTGGGATCATGACCTGAGCCAAAGGCAGACACTTAACGACTGAGCTACACAGGCGCCTCTCCAATGAGACATCTTTAGTCACCTACATATTAAGCCCCCCTTGAACTGGAATTTCCATGTAAGGGCAACCACAGAGATAGGCAGGACTCACTTCTGGCTCCTAATGCAGTTCCCATTCACCTAGAAAGTTGCCCAGTTCAAACAGTTCACTCAATCATCCAAAAAATATACTCAGTAACGACTGTGTACCATGTACTGTTCTAGATACTGGAAACACAAAACCAAAAAAACAGACAAGGTTCCTGCCCTTACCTCCATATTTACATGGGATCATGGGGGCAAGAAAGCTAATACAAACAAGCCAGGGTTTCTCAACCTGAGCATGATGGACATTTTGGGAAGGATAATTCCTTTTTTGTAAGAGGCTGTCCTGTGCACTGAGAACAGGACCCTAATCACTAGATTATCAGTAGCAACAGTCCCACTCCCACCCAGTTGTGACAACCAGAAATGTTCTCTAGATATTACTGAATGTCCCCTGAAGGACGGAATCGCCCTTGGCTGAAAACCACTGCTCCGAGGCCTCCTTCCCTACATCCAAATCAAGAGTGCCGCACTGCACAGCTCGAAGGAGTAACATTCATCGTAATTCTGTGTGAAGTTATCCCTCAGAGTTGCGCAACTGTACATCACTCAAAAGGAGCGGCTCTGCTTTACTGTGCTGTGGGTGGAATTACACGCTCTGGTGGGGAGATACATCGATTTGGAAGTTTAGTAAAAAACTAGGATAGAGAATACCTATCAAAGTTCTGGTGCATTTTTAAATTGCGTTCATGAATACTGCTTCTTTTTTGTCTCTTCTTCTCTCTGTCATGCACACACAGACACATACAGAGGTCTGGAACCCTCTTACTTTGTTTGGCATGCCTTTACTTCTAAGCAGCAGCCCAAAGAAAGCAATGAGGCAAAAGCATTATTGATGACTGAGGACTGGTTGCTGTATAATTATAGATAGTTTGCCATTCTTCTGGAAATGAGAACATCAATCTCAGGAATTTTGAAAGTTGTGAGTGTGTCAGTAGACAAAGGAAGAAATATCCTTGATCCACAGACACCTTCTTTTTAGACATTAGAACAGACTAATGCTTCTCACCCCTGGCAGTCCAAAAAATCACAGGTATAAGCTGAAAAGATCAACCACTATCACCACCACCACCACCACCACAAAATAGCTATCTGGGCTCCAGCTAGAGTTTTAGAAGATCTTCCCAGAGAACCTTCGATCTAAAAAGTGCCACAGGTATTTATTATCACAGGCAGTCAAACGTGAGAACTATTGTTCTAAGTTGTCGAGAAACGCTGGGGAAAAATCATGCAGGAAAATAAGGCCTGCAGCACGTGTATGATCCATTTATCTCTGCATCTTCCAGATTGCAGATACCACGTTGCTTCCACCACACATTGATACTTGCCCCAAATAGGTGAAAACCCTTAGCATTTAGACTTCTTCCAGACAGGATACCAAGATAGTTTGGGGGGGGGGGTGTACACACACACACATACACACGCACACAGACACACACATACACACCCCACCGGTTACCAAACACAAAGATGCTATGGTGCTCATCTGTGCTTCTCTGTGACCTAGAAGTTACTGAATTCCAAGGGTCACCTGACTGACCCACATTGCAAATCAATGTGGTATATATAAACCACGATCACTGAAAATGTCTGAAAAGGTTTTCATAATCACACGAAACTCTAGGAAGTCTTCCCTCTTGCCTTTGAATCATAACAACCGGAACTCTAGTCTTTTCAGTGGATAAAAAATTTTTAAATGATACACAATTAACTAAGTCACAACAAGTAGCTCAAAACATTCTTTTTCCCAGAAAACAACTGCTTTTTGAGACTGTAATTATAGTAGGAAGCCAGTGAGAAGGTTAAGAATGAAAGGGTCTATGAATAGCATTCTGAAAGGAAAATATAAATTCTAGTAAAATTTCATAGGGCAGAAATGGGCCCCAAAGGGCAGACCCATTATAGCTAGAGACAGCAGTAGGCAGATCCTGGTGCGTGAGCAGAAAGAAGGGCAGAAACAATTAAAAATACAAGTCTAACTTCTTGGCATGGTTTACAGAGCCCTGCATGGCCTGGTGCCCACCACCTTCTCATCTTTCCTTCCAGCTCCTTGTGTTCCAGCTACAGTTGTCATCTTCAAGACCCTAGAGAAGGCCTAGCCCTTCCTCCACTCAGACTTCAGAGCTCAACTTCTCCCAGCTCTGACAGCTCTCAGGCCACTTTATGTCCTCAGAGAGGCCTCCTCATGAGCTGGGGCAGGGATCTTCTCAAGTCACCACAGCACGCTGCTTTCCCTGAGAAGCAGACTCTGGTCTATTAATGAGGGAGTGGAGATCAAAACATGGGGAAAGGATAGGAAGGAAGGTGAACTGGACAAAAGGGAGAAGTGGAGTGGTAATACAGCGTATGGAGAGGCCTCAGTCTACCTTACAGGGAGTTCTGGGGTGGGTATGATCCTTAGAGCTGTCCTGAGTTGGGCCTTTATCCCTCCACATCAGGCCTTAGATGTGGGTTGCCCTGGAAAGGAGACATGACCTTGAGCAAGGGAGTACTCTCTTCAGTGGAGGCAACCTAATGGGTTGGGAAGTGACATGTGAGGGCCGATTGTTGACAGCACTCCAAGCAGAATAGGGAGCAACTGATTCTCAAAGGCTGATCGGGACAGGACATTACAGAATCCACCACCATGACTTTACCTCACTATCCCTCCATTTTCTCATTTGTAAAATGGGGATGATACTAACAGTCTTAAAAGGTGTACAATATCTAACATGATGACTGGCTCAATGTAAAGTTCTCAATATATGTTAAATTTGCATCTATACCTAATCTATTCAAGAAAGGATATAGATGTATATCCTTTGATCAGAGAGCACTTTTTTTTTTAAAGACTATTCCTTCCTTTCTCCCTTCATCCATTCACTCACCCAATATTTACTGAGTGCCTACTAGGCGGTAGGGATTTTCTAATACCTGAGGAAAAGTGTTACAAATTCTTGTCCAAATAGAGCTTACATTTTAGTAAAAGGAAGAGAAAAATAAGCATGTAAATAAATAAGTAATAAGACACTGTTGGGAGTATTAAATGTTAACTGAAGGATGAAGAAATGTGTTTCTTAAGATACTATATTATTGGATTCCATTAGTGGGTCACAAAAATCCAAAACAAACTAATTAAGAGGAATTTATTGACCTACAAACAAAAACTAGAGAAAAGGCAGAGGGAGAACTAGCCCCAGGGAACTCTGGATTCTGGAACCCAAACACCATCAATGCTATCTTGCTGTACTGTTGTTTCTGTCTTGCTTGTTTGCAGCATCATTTGCTGTGACCAGCCTCTTATTCCAGCTTGAGTTTAATAAATTCCCAGCGAAGAACTTGTTATGACCAAATTTGCATTACCTGTCCCACCTCCAGAACTATGGTGTTATGGGAACATGACTGTTTCAAAATTTGACATCTATACACCCTTATGGCTAGGGCAATAAAAGTAACGTTAGTAATAACTATGGAGCTTTTACCATGTATAAAATATAATACAGTTAAATAATTTATCTATTAAAAAACAAACTCTAAGTACTATCATCTCCTCTTTACTGATGAAAAAACTAAGGCTCGAGGAGATTAACTTGCAAGAGCACACACATTAATAGTATATACTGAAGGTCAAATTCAAGCCCACTTAAATCAGATCTCCAAACCACACACTCATAACTACTAGATAATTAGGCCATACTAACGGTGGTTACTATATAGTTATATCATAATAAGTATAATTATTTCATTACCTTAATTAATCCATGCTAATCGGTCTTCCATCCAACATGAAGGCATGATAATTGGGTACTCACAAATGAAAAGCATATCCATACAGAGGCTGACTAAATGGGAAATATTGTAAGAAAAAATAGCAAGGGAAATCAATGTGAAATACTATTTAATGCTATAATCATTGAGACCAATCAGATAATGATTGACCAATTTAACCAGATCTAATTCATGTTGGGATTTGCATGCTTCCATTCAGTTGAGTGGGGTCTAGAGTACATTTGAAAATCAGTGAGGCACTGTGAAGTGTGTACTAGTCCAAAAGTTGGGAGGCAGAAAATGTAATTCCAATTAAATACGCAATTGACCTTCAGTAGGTCAACATCTCAGTAACTAACCTGTAATGTAGAGATAGTAGCACCTGGGCTACCTAGTTAATGCATTTAAGATGTATCCCTTAAGGGTAAAGATAAACATGAAAGCATTTAGACTGTTTATCAAGCAAAACATAGCAGTGAGGTTTTAAAATACCAAATAGAAAAAAAATACGTATCTGTATTCTTTCTTATATCTGTGACGCTACAGAAAAGATTAAAGGTTTAACAAAATATGGTCAAAAGTAAACTTTGTAAAGCTGCAGCTGTAATTTAAGTGAAGCATAAAGAAGATGCCCCAATCAAACCAAATATTTACACATTTAAATAACTAACAAGGTATAAAATAAATCATTTTCCCTTTTCTAGATTTAGAAATGTTATAAAATTTTATTTTGACCAAAATAACTTTAGAAGTATTCTTACGTATTTAATAAGAGAAAAAGAAAACACTTTACTCGTGGTCTTTCTAGATGTAATAGTTGAAAACTTCAGCTTGAAGCCTCATTTTTCATCATTTTATTTTACAGTCCTTAGATTTCAATTTCCAACTCAGCTTGATATTTTTAGTTGGAAAACTAAATTCACTTTAAATAGGACTGTAAAAATGTGACAATTACAAAGGGAATGATTTGAGAAACCAGCCATAATGGGAAATTAAATGTCCCACCGAAACACTTTAAAGGCCTTTTAGCAGAAGAAATGTGTGCTATAGCATTTAATCTAAAATAATAGAAACTTCTAAAGTGTGGATTAAAGAAATGTAAGTAAAGTTGCTAAGAAGTGGAATTGTGGTTTTTTTCCAAGTCCACTTCTCCTATACAAATTAAAACCACCATGAGATACCACCTCACACCGGTCAAAATGGCTAAAATTAACAAGTCAGGAAACGACAGATGTTGGCGGGGATGTGGAGAAAGGGGAACCCTCCTCCACTGTTGGTGGGAATGCAAGCTGGTACAGCCACTCTGGAAAACTGTATGGAGGTTCCTCAAAAAGTTGAAAATAGAGCTACCATATGATCCAGCAATTGCACTACTGGGTATTTACCCCAAAGATACAAATGTAGGGATCCGAAGGGGCACCTGGACCCCACTGTTCATAGCAGCAGTGCATGCTGTACTAAGAAAAGGAGATTATATTGCACAGGATGCTTAGGATGCTGTGATGCATTTCTTCTTTCCCCTTCCTTCTCCTGCTTTCTCTTGCCTCCTTGCAGAGAGTGTTGTGGTGTATGTAGAAGCATTAATCTTTGATCTTTGTGCATGAGGCTTTCTTCCACTGTAGGACCATTTATGACAGACTAAATCAGCCTTTAATCAGAAGCTTTGATTTACTTCCTAATTCTCTGCTTCATCACTAGGCTCTGAAATGTGTCTGCTCCCACTGCCCTCCCCAGTTCAGTTGGTGATAGCAGTGATATATTTCATTGGTTTGTTTCTTCTCTGAGGCCTCAAATATTTGCACATGTGTGCAGTTCAATAAAAAAATGCTGTTTAGGGAAGATGCCTATGATTTGTGTCAATGTTATACATGATCTCTTTCCCCAACATGAATTGCCTTAGGGCAAAAACGGCATTTTGTTGAGAAAACACAATTTTCTCTCCTCAGTGGATTTCACTGTAAGTCATTTGTTTGGTTGTGCTACATAATTTCACGGATATCTTATTTGTGCAGTGTGTCATGTTGCTACTTGAAAAGTCCTTTTAAATAAAAATATAAGATCCAAAGTGTCCATTTATTAAAAAGATCACGCAAGTTTTCCTGGGTTTCAGCGTCTCTTTGTAATATTTTAATGGTCATTTTACTTCAGTCTTCCCTCTGTAATGAAAGAGTAACGGTTTTCCTACTGATAAAGGACTCTGCCTTCTGCAATTACCAAGAAAGAAAAAATAAATTTAAAAATTAGGAAATGGTTGTAAGACTGAACCCAACCCCATCAAAATCTTAAAAAACAACAGACCCGCAGTTACAATAAAAACCTTCAAAATGATCACAGACCTGAGCTTACAAACAGAATTTTCCGCACACTGCTCATTCTATGATCATTTGATTTTGAGATGCCATTTCCCTAGTGACTTAAAATCTTCCCACAGCATTTTAACAGCCTATCTATATATCCTAGCTTCCCTTTGGAGCCCTCACTGAGTTTTCATCCCTTGGAGATCACATTTATTTGTGTACATGATTTGAGTGAAAGCAAATCCAGTAAGACTCCAGTTGAAACAAACGTATTTTTGGCACCTCAATACCGAAATTATGTATGCAAATTGGAGGTAGTCCAAAGAACAGCCAAGAGAATGATGAAGGGAATGGAGTGCTTGGCTAAGGAAGAAATGTAAGGCTTCTAAATGTCCCAGAGTGGGTAAACAACAATAAAGGAACATAACAGCTCATAAATATTTAAAAGGTGTAAACATCAAATATGGATAGGGATGATTAATTCTGGACAAGGGTACAGAGTTAGTTCTGATTATATCATTGAAAAGAAAGGAGGAAAAAAAAGAAAAGAAAGAGGATACTGTTTAGTATCGTCATTTTGAAACATGAAACTAATTATTTATGCAAAATATCCTAGCATCTAATGGAATCTTATCACTTTTGAATATCCCATTTCAAAAGATGCTGAAAAATTAACACTTAATTATGCAAAAGAAGAGAACTTTTTTCTGAGGAAGTCAACTTTACTTATTTTCCACTTAGGCTTTCTCTTTTTTTTAAAGATATAATTAATTAATTAATTACTTTGAGAGAGTGTGAGCGGGGGTGGGGGGAGAAGGAGAGGGAGAGAGAGGATCTCAGTCACACTCAGGCGCCTGAATTGGGGCTTGATCTCATAACCCTGAGATCATGACCTGTGCGGAAATCAAGAGTCAGATGCTTAACCAACTGAGCTGCCCAGGCGCCCCACCACTTAGGCTTTCTTGAGAGAGACTTCCATTTTGCAGAATATTCATTGGGAATACCACATGCTTCTACTTCCTAGTGGTCCTGAAGTGAATTAGTCATATGCCAATGATGAGACCAGGTCCCACTTAGCCAGGTAGGGAAATGAGGGAGAGGAGAGTTAAGGGAATATTAAAATTTATCGGAAACCAAGTTTGAGACTAGAAACTCCTGAGAAGATTGTCTAGATTACAGAATCTAGAAAAGCAATCCTGGAATTTAGCATAGAAGGTGCCCAAGGCAGCCACATGCAGAAGAATGAAACTGGACCATTTTCTTACACCATACACAGAAATAAACTCAAAATGGATGAAAGACCTAAACATGAGACAGGAATCCATCAAAATCCTAGAAGTGGCAGCAACCTCTTTGACCTGAGCCACAGCAACTTCTGGCTAGACGCAACAGAAACAAAAGCAAAAATGAGCTATTATGACTTCATTAAGATAAAAAGCTTTCGCACAGTGAGGAAACGGTCGACAAAACCAACAGACAACCAACAGAATGGGAGAAGATATTTGTAAATGTGTTATCAGATAAAGGGTTAGTATCCAAAATCTATAAAGAATTTATCAAACTCAACACCCGAAGGGCAAATAATCCAGTCAAGAAATGGGCATAAGACATGGACAAACATTTCTCCAAAGAAGACATCCAAATCGACAACAGACACATGAAAAAATGTTCAACATCACTCGGCATCAGGGAAATACTAATCAAAACCACAATGAGATACCACCTCACACTAGTCAGAATGGCTAAAATTAACAAGACAGGAAACAATTAATGTTGGTGAGGATGCAGAGAAAGGGGAACCCTCCTACACTGCTGGTGGGAATGCAAGCCGGTGCAGCCACTCTGGAAAACAGTATGGAGGTTCCTCAAAAAGTTGAAAAGAGAGCTACCCTGTGACCCAGCAATTGCACTACTAGGTATTTACCCCAAAGATATAAAGGTAGTGAACCAAAAGAGCACCTGCACCCCAATGTTTATAGCAGCAATGTCTACAATAGCCAAACTATGGAAAGAGCCCAGATGTCCATCAACAGACGAATGGATAAAGAAGTGGTATATGTGGTATACCATATAAGTGGTATACACACACACACACACACACACACAATGGAATATTGCTCAGCCTTCAAAAAAAATGAAATCTTGGCATTTGCAATGACGTGGATGGAACTAGAGGGTATTATGCTAAGTGAAATAAGTCAATCAGAGAAAGATAATTATCATATGATTTCACTCATATGTAGAATTTAAGAAACAAAACAGGATCAAAGAGGAAGGGAGGGAAAAATAAAACAAGATGAAATCAGAGAGGGAGACAAACCTTAAGAGACTCTTAACTATAAGAAACAAACTGAGGGTTGCTGGAGGGGACAGGGGTAGGGGAATAGGGTAACTGGGTAATGGGCATTAAGGAGGACACGTGATGAAATGAGCACTGGGTATTATGTACAACTGGTGAATCACTGGACTCTACCTCTGAAACTAATAATACATATATGTTAATTAAGTGAATGTAAATAAAATAAAATGTAAAAAATAAATAAAATTTTTTAAAAAAGAAATTGAAAAAAAAGAAGGTGTCCCAGGAACAATCTATCAGGATAATGTTCCCCTCCCTTCATTCTTCCTTTCCCTTCTTTCTGCCCCCATCTTTATAAAGCATCTAGTATGTGCTAGGTTCAACACTCAGGGTTAACAAAGCAAATATGTATTTGAACTGGACATTGCTCTCAAAGACATATTCAGAAGACAAATATATAAACAGTTAATTGCAATTGAGTTGAGGGCATACAAACACAATTAAAACAAGACAGAGGTAGGATCAGCCAAGTAAGTTGCATTTGTGCAGGGTGATAGGGTTCTCCAGAGAAATACAACAAACAGGATATTCAGATAGATATAAAGAAATTTATTATATATAGGAGTTGGCTCACATGACATGGAAGCTGAGAAATCCCAGGATCTGCTGTCTACAAGCTGGAGAACAAGCAAAGCCCGTGGTGCAATTCAGTATGATTCCAAAGGCTCAAGAACCAAGATAGGACAGAAGATGGGTATCCCAGCTCAAACAGAGAACAAACTCACACTTCTTCTGCCTTTTTGTTCTGTTCAGGTCCTCAATGAATTGGATGATGCCCACTCAAACTGGTGAGGGAGATCTTCTTTATTCAGTCTACAATTCAAATGTTAATGTCCTGCGGAAACAGACTCACAGACACACCCAGAAATAATGTTTTACCAGCTGTCTGGGCATCCCTTAGCCCCCGTCAAGCTGACAGAAAATTCATCACCATATGCAGTAAATACAGCACATTGCACTGAGAACATTTCAAAAACGAAAGGTTGTTATATCTTGTCCTCTCTAGAGTATAGGAGCCAAGCCCTGACATAACTAAACATGTGAGTGGTGTCTGACAGTGGATCTGGATGTCACTGCGAAATAATCAACACCTTTATGAAAACTTCACAGGCCAGCAAGGGGAGGCAGCTATAATCTTCTCTCACATAATAGCACTTTGCTAAGACAAATTAAAACACTACTCTCTCTTACCTCCTAGGGCATGCAGCCTAGTCTCTGATATAATAGAACCCACCCCACCCGAGTCCATAAATCAGTGGGAAGAGCAGTGTGTAGAGATAAGCACCATCAACCAGTCTCAGCAGGTGACCCAAGGTGACACACCATATTTAACAAAGCCCATATTTTTTGAGTGACCTTCTGTTACAAAAATATAGTCTCTGTCATTCAACTACTTAAGCCTTCTGTTAAGATGTATGGGTAATATCTTTGGATAGATTATACATAGATATGATTACAACTGAAATGTATAGGTGAACTTATATCAATCTGCTATGCACAAACTCAAACTCATAAAATTTCTAACACTTAAATTGTAGACTGTGCTGTGAACAAGTTCAGATAAATCTGGGTGTTGAAAAACAGCAAAAAGAGCAAAATTAGTATTCATATATATTACTGTCTAATCAGAGCCTTGGGAATCATTTCACTCCTTTTTTTTTTTTTTTTTTTTAATTTGAGAGCCTCTTTGGAAGGGAGAAAATTTTTCAAAAGAAAATTGATGCTTGAATGTGTGTGGGGGGTGGGAGGGGTGATATCCAAGGACTAGGATTCCATACACGCTTCCTGGAAGATACAAAAGCTGAATTTCTCAAGCACCACAGTGAAAACTGATGGCAAGAGAACTGATTTTGTAGAACTAAGTAATAATTTGATCAGTCATCAAGAAAAACACAAGAAAATGAACAGATTTCAATAAAATAGTGGGGCGCCTGGGTGGCTCAGTTGGTTAAGCGACTGCCTTCGGCTCAGGTCATGATCCTGGAGTCCCGGGATCGAGTCCCGCATCGGGCTCCCTGCTCGGCAGGGAGTCTGCTTCTCCCTCTGACCCTCCTCCCTCTCATGCTCTCTGTCTCTCATTCTCTCTGTCTCAAATAAATAAATAAAATCTCTAAAAAAAAATAAAATAAAATAAAATAAAATAAATAAAAAAATAAAATAAAATAAAATAGTGAATTGTTGAGTATACAGTTGTTTTGCAGGTTGGCATCCATTTTCATGAATATCAAAAGACACAATTATTAATACATCATCATGACACAAGCACAATTAAGGTTTCTCATAGTAGTATGATAACGACTTTTAAAAAATTTAATACCCTGGACGTTGCATTTCATCCTTTAATTTCTGGAAATATTTACCCAGGTTTCTTGTGAATCAGAAATTTATTTAGGATGAGGTCATGTAGTGTTTTAACATGACAAATGTACCCCTCATTACCCATCATCATCAAAGGATTTGATTAATCAGATTTCAGAAAGGGTTTTCTTCAAGAATATGAGTGTATATTGCAAATGCTCTTTAGTCATCTAGTAGAACAGTAGATTGAACAGAATCGGAAACCTTGTGCAGGGTAAAGGATCTAAATATGGTGGAGGGACAAAACCACTCCAGTGCATGAGACAAAGAGACCAAATTTATTCAAAGCACACACACATACAATTTCCTCATAGACTTATTCCTGGAGTAGCCCCCCATTCATTTAGAAAGCCCCTCCTGGTTACCAGGCAGTAAGTATGCTAACAAGGACTCAGAATCAAGGTGTTTCATCTGTTTCCACATTATTTTCACCTGTTTCTTCATTATTTCATAGTTATTAAGATCCTAGTTTACAACCGGCATATAGAAAGGTTCTGCATTCACCAGATAATATCTTAATTCTTCAGGAGTACACAGTCTTTTGGTAATCAAATGTGCTCTTGAGAAAGTAAGAATAATATTATTCTTTCATTCATATCACTGGAGGAAAAACACTACTTTTTTTTCTTAAATCACTTTGTCTTTAAAAAGTCATAATGAGGGCGCCTGGGTGGCTCAGTTGGTTAAGCGGCTGCCTTCGGCTCAGGTCATGATCCTGGAGTCCCGGGATCGAGTCCCGCATCGGGCTCCCTGCTCGGCAGGGAGTCTGCTTCTCCCTCTGACCCTCCCCCCTCTCATGTGCTCTCTCTCATTCTCTCTCTCTCAAATAAATAAATAAAATCTAAAAATAAATAAAAATAAATAAAAAGTCATAATGATACTAATTGTTGACATTTACCAAACAATATTATGGACTAACCACAGTGCTACTAAGTGTTACCAAAAGAATCCAACTTAACCTGTACCTATAGGCAATTACAACTATTATTATTTCAATTTTATAAATTAGGAAACGGAGGTTTAAAAGGGCTGAGGGGCAACTGGGTGGCTCAGTCATTAAGCATCTGCCTTTGGCTCAGGTCATGATCTCAGGGTCCTGGGATCAAACCCCGCATCAGGCTCCTTGCTCCATGGGAAGCCTGCTTCTTTCTCCCCTACTCCCCCCCTGCTTGTGTTCCCTCTCTGGCTGTCTCTCTCTCTCTCTCAAATAAAACCTTTAAAAAAATAAATAAAAGGGCTGAAACAGCTTCCCCATAACCACATCCCTGTGTGTCTGGCCCTGGAAAGTGGATTTTTCTCACTCCTCCAAACTCTCTGAAATTAGTTACAATTCAGCCTGGTACTGCACAAAGAACTTGAAAAAACTCCAAAGGAGGATTCAGGTCAGATTTCACATTGATCCAAATCCAAGGGACAGTTACTGAAGCTGAAAGTCCTCCAGACCATGAAGGGGTGAGCTCTGTTTGATGAAAATACAGGTTTTCCCCCCTAAAACTTCAAGCCTCCTAAGAAGCCGACCTTCTCAGATCATAATGGTGAAATTCATTTTCTATAAAAAAAGGATGTTCAGATAAATACCAGGATTCAACCTTCAAATATGCCAAGAGGTGAGCTCACAGAAAAATAACTTTTAATTAAGGATTTTGCCCTTTCAAAAATAAGCCAGCATTTTAATGAAAAGTAACAACAACCACCACGACCCTCACATGTTATATACCTGGCCCATACCCTGTGTCACTCCCTCTGGCTACACTCTTCTACCATGCATTGCAATAATTAAATGCATTCAAAACTGCATAAGGCAAATGATTAAGAAAAATATTCTTACCAGGAAGTTAAGTTCCCCTTAGTTTCACTATGGTATGTCTGCAGTATTAAGATGGAGTCATTGTTTGCAGTTTATAGCACCTAGAGATAGATTTGGAAATTATAATTATGGAGATAATTTTTATCTAAAAAAAAAAAACCCAAACACTTTTAGGGGCTCCTGGGTGGCTCAGTCAGTTAAGTAGCTGACTCTTGATATTGGCTTAGGTCATGATCTCAGGGTCCTGGGATGAAGCCCTGCATAGGGGTCTGTGCTCAGCTGGAAGTCTGCTTGAGGATTCTCTCTCTCCCTCTCCTCCCCCAAAAATTCCCAAATGCCTAAACAATAACACTGTTCTATTGCTATAAAAAGACATCCTATAGATTCCTATCTATGAATAAATGAAGCGGAGAGGGCAGACATGCAGAAAACAGCCATGTAATTATACTTCTCATTGAAAAAATTACTGACATGTCTTCTCTCACAAATTCAAGGATTCTGCAAGAGACCACAGTATACAGGAATTTCTACTTGGCAGTCCCCCATGAACTGTTCTTCATAGTAGCCACTTACTTTTGTCTGAGGCTGTGACCAATGTGTCAACATAAAACAGTAGAGACTAAAGTGATGAGAGCTCTCTCAGGAAGCACTCTCCAAGACCAGAACTCTATGAATTACACAAGCCTTCAAGAGACCAGCTCTCACCCAGGTGTGCTAATTTCAAGGCTCCCATCTTTTTAAAAATCAACATAAGGGATAAAGGAAGTGTTTCAACCAATACATACAATCCTTTTACTGCTAATTCCCAGATAATTTGAGGCTTGGCTTCCAATCCCTAAAAGATTGCTTATGAGCCTTTTTTCAGATGCTGTCCCACGAGTATACCTTTAAAAAGCTAAGACTTTCTGTTGAGCATAAGGATAGTCAAAAAAGTCAAAGAACTGGTTTTGCATACCAGTTGTCATAACTTAATGAGCATCATTCAGAAGAGCTAAATTCCGTCTAGTAATTCTAACTCATTCTGGTAGAAATTACTAATTAAAGATAGTTATAAAACTACAATATTTTTGGCCTGACAAAAAGAGAAGAACGGTTAAAATATCCAAGCAACTCAATTCCCTTTCTTTGCATTATTTGACAGTATCTTTGGCCTTATTTCAAAAGCTGCTGCCAAAAAGTTATAAACAGATTGCAATGCCTTCACAGAGAACTTCACACCAATACACTGAAAAACAAATTCTACCCTGGCAAGTATAATAGTCCCTACTGCTGTCCAATTGACCAAGTGACACACTGCACAGCCTGTGCCCTGTCTACTTTTGTTTAGTGACCTCATTTCAAACCCTTTAGGCCTACTTCTAACACCATTATTATTTGCATTATTATTATTATTTTTTAAGATTTTATTTATTTATTTGACAGAGAAAGACACAGCGAGAGAGGGAACACAAACTGGGAGTGGGAGAGGGAGAAGCAGACTCCCTGCCGAGCAGGGAGCCCGATGCAGGACTTGATCCCGGGACTCCAGGATCATGACCTGAGCTGAAGGCAGTCGCTTAACCAACTGAGCCACCCAGGCGCCCATTATTTGCATTATTATAACACACAGAATTGTTTATGGAAGACTAACAATGCATAGAACAACATTTAATATGGCTCCTCGTCCATGGGTCTATGGCACACATTGCTAGAGAATTACTGTGTTTATTGAGTTCTACAGGCTAATAGAAGAGTTTGACCTAACTAGAGGAGCACAGAAAATCGCCATCATTTTGGTGCGTCCAGCATCTTCTATGTGTTACAAGTCATTCAACAGGGAAAAGAAGAAATGAAATATTTGCACATGTTGATTCCAAACGGGATCTGCTGATGTCCTGCCCCATTGAATGAGGCTGAACTTAAATGATGTGATATAGGATGTCCTCGATCTATCCCAGTGATAAAGAATGTCACAAATCAGGTATATTCTACAACCAGGGAGCCACTTTTATAGTTCTAATATTAAATCTCCCTGAGACATCTTTCCAAAACCCATCCATGTCATATAGCTACTACAAGGGGCTCTTCCCAATGGCTCCCACCTTCTTAACACTCTCAGGGACACCCATGACAACAGGGATCAGTGCCCGTGTTGAATTATCCACACTCTTGCTTAGCATTTTCAAGACTATTGTTTGGCATTAGGCATGAAGACTGTAGCTACTGATCAAACTTATTTGTATGCTCATAGCAGCAGCATATGCCTGCTGAGCTCTCATCTGCTTCATTCAACTTGGGTTGAGAAACCATTGCCGTTAATCATGGATAGAAGTTCTTTGCAACTAATCCAGTCACCATGTGTGTGTTTGTGTGTGTGTGTGTGTGTGTGTGTGGCGTTGGTGAATATAAAGGATTATCTCTTATTAGGTCTTTCATTACTTCATGTTGTAGGTATATGAGCTCCAAAATGGGGTACACAGACAATCCTTTAGAATGCAACAATTATATATGTATTTGAAATTATAACACATATTAAAACCTTTATGTTGATATTAAAATATCTATATATACATATGTGAGTATACATGCTATTTTAAAATCATTTTATCTCATTCTTTCTAATTCTCGTTTCCTTTTCTGTTTTCTTACAGTAATATTTAGCACACTATGTAACTGGACAACTCAGATAAGCATATATTGGACATAGAGGCTCAAACATTTTTAATGATAAGGGTATGCACACACACACACAACAATACTGTAGTCCAAGAAAATGTCTTTCTCATTTTACTTTTATGATATTTATCAGGATATATAATTCTTTGAATTTATTTAATCTACAAGACTTTATCCTTTCTCCCACCATCATTGATATAGATACCAATATCTTATTTTCTATTCTTAGCAAATAGTTGTTTCTTTTTCCAAAGTCCTTAAGTTTCCTCTACTTAAGAGATTTAAATAAATATACCTACCAAATGCAAAGAGGGGAATAAATAGAAAAACTGATGGGAAAATCTAAAGAATCCTGAAGTATATTAAAGCAAAATGGGCCTTTGGTTGGTTTTTACTGGGGAAAGATAAAAGCTTGAGTGAAAAAAATATATAAATACATAGTTTAGGTACATCAAATTAAACTGTACTCACTTAAGGGAACAAAACACGGAAAGAGAGAGAAAGCGCGCTAGAGGGAGAAATGGAACTTCCTCCAAAGCAAAAGGCATTAAAGGTGGAAAGGTGGATGAGGCTGGTCCACTCAGTGAACATCATACCTGTGGCAGCAGCTTTGAATCAGGTAAACTCAGGTCGTCAGGCCTTCCTAATATGGACATCTTACTGCTCTGGTTATTTAGTATCTGAAAATAGTATTTTCCACACAATGTGGGCCCTAAAAGCAAACCAATGACTTCATCGGGTGCTTAGCAAAAGAAGAGATCTCTTCCAATCCTGGAGGAAAAGTTGGCTGCCTAAGAATTATTTACAGATAATATATCACTTTTCTACATGGCACATTCCTAGCATATTTTTAAGGTGAATTCTCTTTACTTACTGAATTTACAACATATCATAGGTAAATTGCAACTGCATCCTGGACAAAATTAACTAAAGACCAAATGGCTGTCATAATACTCTTGCTAGGTTTCACTCTGTATTTTATACAGTGAATCTTGAGTTCAGTAAGGGCATATTTCGATTGTTACTGTTACCCCAGTGTCACTGTCTGGCCCCATAACGAAGCTTAATAAATACATTTTGGATGTAGTTGAATGTCTGCAAGCTACACATACCAGAGAAATAGCAGTACCTCACAGTTACTCAATCTGACAGTCATAGGCGTGAATGTCACACATCGTTAGAGTAGGAGTCACCACCTTACCCCCACTGTGCCTAGCAAAGGGACACTGTAACACAGAGAAAAAAGAGACAGAGGAGCTGAAAATAAAGTGTGTCCTCACTCCCCGTGTGACATAACCTTTTGGAACGCCAATGGTCCCATTGGTAAATAAGGGATAATGGTATCTATCTTGCAGGATAGGTGTGAAGGATAAGGACTAACTTGTATAAAATGCTTAGCTCAGGGCTGGGATCTAAAAGGTGTTCAGTAACCTGAGGGGCAGCACAGATCCCCTTTACCACCCAGAGGCAGTCAATGAGGCTGGGAGGAGCACTTGATCAGATATCACTGAAACTCAGCCAACGGGACGAAACCACACCACCCCAAATGGTGACACCCGAGCCTTGACAAATGCTCTATAAGCCACATGTGTGAAGTTACAGGTCTTATTCTCACAAGACAGAAGAGGATTTCTTTAATAATGTTTTTCAAGCTTGTGAGTTTTCCTTAAGGCCAGGGGAAAAAAAAAAAAAAAAACCTCTTTAATTTTTGCCTCCCTAGTACTCAAGAACAGTGACTGTCATATTGTCAGATGCTGGTTGCTTAATAAATGTACATTGAATGAAAATACCTATTCTATATGTCTGTGTTGTGTGTTTACATGTGTGTATGTGTGCAGTGTATGTATGTATTTGGAATCAAGAGTGGCTATTTTTTTTGTTTTTATTTTACTTTATTTTAAAAATATACCTAATCTCAATTAATCTCAAACACTGGGGATGTTTTAGTGATTTTAAAAACAGACTGAGAGCACCTCAGCTTTCTGTCAATATTTGGGTCAATATTCTTAAAAAGTTGGGATTGAAAACACCTCTTTTTCTCTCATCAACTAGCATTTGCCTGGCAGGAATGGGCTCTTGATTCAAATCACTGAAGTCCATTTGCTCAAAATGTGTACCAAGATACTCAATTCGATTTTTTTGAATGAATATAGTTTCTTTTAAAAAGAAACTGATACATGATGCAAATAATATTCCCTAGAATATAAGCTGGTAGTACAATAAAAATGAGCACACAACAGAAATTCTTCAATATGCTTAACATAAAATGACGCACAATAAAATGAGAATTAGGAAAACTATGATCAACACCAAAAGTTGCTTTGGGAAATTATTTATAAGCAAAACCACATACAAGAAATATGAAAATGATGAATTTTGCACTCTATGTTAACTAACTAGAATTTAAATAAAAAATTGGGGAAAAATACTGAGTTTGTTCCTATGAATACATTTGAAGGAATACTGTGAAAGAAAATAGTCCCCATTTCTGATCACTAGTTGCAGCATGTGTTTACTCAAAAACAATTACTGACCCCCTCCTAAGGGTCATACGGGATTTTTCTTCTAACATTAATTGAAGACATACTTTGTGCTGCACGTTGTACTAAGTAATTTATCTGTTATTCACAAGTGCCCTCTAAATTAGGTATGACTGACCCTAATTTTATAGAAGATGTAATGAATTCAAATAGATTAGGGAGGCTGTACAACATCACGGTGAAAGTGAGTGGCACAGCCGTGATGGGAATCTGTCCATGTAACTAGAAGCTCATGGCTTTATCTACACTAGCCTGACTTCCTTATTCCATCATTCATGTAATATACCTTGAGTTTGTGAAAAGGATTACATGGCAGTCATTTCTCTATCTCCTACTATTCTTTAAAGTCATACATCCAACTGTTGTAAGGAGGCTAATAGAAGAATACTCTAGGGCAAGTCAGAAGACCATGTGAATTTTATTGCTAGCTTTATCATTAACAATGCTTATTAACAGCAAGTTTCTTAACCAAGTTAGGTCTCAGTAGCCTCATTTACAACATGAGAATGCTAACAACTATTTTTTACAGTTTCTTTTTGCCTTAAAAGTTTACGATTACAGGAAAGGGGTGCCTGGGTGGCTCAGTCGGTTAAGAGGCCAACTCTTGATTTTGGCCCACGTAGTGATCTCAGGGTCCTGGGATGGAGTCCTGTGTTGGGCTCCATGCTAATCAGGGAGTCTGCTTGAGATTCTCCCTCTCCCCCTACCCCTCCCCTGCTCACATGTGCTCCAGCTCGCTCTCTCTCTCTCAAATAAATAAATCTTTAAAAAAAAAAAAAAGCTTATGACTACAGGAAAAATTGCTCTGATAATGGAGCTGAAAGAGATGATTATAGGAAAAATTGTTCTGATAATGGAGCTGAATAAGAAAGAGAAGGGCAAATTATATATAATATTAGAGAGGCTGGGGTATGAACTTTTACACAAGGGAAGATTAAATGATTAGAAATCTAAACTGGGGGGCGCCTGGGTGGCTCAGTTGGTTAAGCGACTGCCTTCGGCTCAGGTCATGATCCTGGAGTCCCTGGATCAAGTCCCGCATCGGGCTCCCTGCTCAGCAGGGAAGTCTGCTTCTCCCTCTCCCGCTCCCCCGTCTTGTGCTCTCTCTCTCTCTCAAATAAATAAATAAAATCTTAAAAAAAAAAAAAGAAAAGAAAAGAAACTGTGGAAAGATGAATACATAGAACAGATAGATTAAAATGGATAAAATCTTGAAAGATATAGGAGAGGTGAATATAATTATGTTTTCTATAATCTTGGACTTTTATAACTTGAAAGAGTAAAGATTCCCTCAGAAATAGAGAGGAAATCATATACAACAGAATTCTATTACCATGACAGGTCATAAATGTCAAAGAAGTACCTAGCTTCCAGAAAGGTTGAGAGCTATTTTTGGCAAGTGCACTCACAGTTTATTAATAGAAAGCAGGGTTTATACCCTACTTTAAGAGTATTTACCATTTGAGAACATTGCAGAGAACCAATATACCTCTCAAGAACCCTTCCCTTCTCTATGGATGGCTGACCTAGAAGGAACTGGATCTGACCAATGCTACCAACTACACTCAGGAACTTTGGAGTTTTGAGCCAGTCCCAGCATGTAGCACACAGCAGGTGATCAAGAAATATTTGTTTGAATGAATGAGTTCTGCCACTTCCTAGCTGTGTCACCTTGGGAAAATTATGCAACTCCTCATTTCCTCTGCAATCAACTGTGGACAGGATTTATTCTGTTGCTATCTGAGAGGTGAGGATCAACATGACTGATCCCCTACAGGAATTCCTCTCAGAGAGGAAGTTTTCTCATAAAGAGTTTAAGGGAATTTGTTGTAGCAGAATACCAGAGTGGTAGAGTAGGTCCTGAGGCCACAGGCCACATCTACAAGGCACAGGCCCCTCATGGCACCATCTGTGGTCTTCCAACCATGAATAATGAGAACAACCCCAGAGGGGCAAGATTCAGCCACATTACCTATTCAAATCACAAAGCTTGGACCTAGAGCCCTATGACAACAAGGGAGAAGCTGTTGTTTTTCCAAATCATACAACGTAAAAGTCTCACCTACCAGAGGCCAGAGTCCCTCTTATGGACCTGCCCATCCCGTTTATCACCTTGTTGTGTGATGGGCAGGAACATTCTTCATTTTCTCAATTCTGCTGATTGTACCGTATCAAATGAAATCGTGTTTGAAATGGTTTTGAAAGTAATAAGTAAAAATGTCAATGTTTTATGTTAAGAATAAATTGAATAGATAATCTTTTAGATCTCAAACAGGATCTAGCTCTGATTTTATATTACTTTCTAATGCAACTGTAGATTGTCTCCCCAGGAAGTACCAATGTCCATAGCAAATCTGCAATTCTGAACACAACTGACTGAGGATCACTTTGCTTTTGTATATGATCCAAAATGTATGCGAAGATCATCTCATATATCAGAAAAGCAAAGCTCTCCTTTGATTAAAGCCTGATCAAATCAGGTGGTTGTGGACAAGTTAATACCAAAGTCAGGCTCATTCAGTAATGAGATAATAGGATACATTTACGTGGGGCTTGCTGTATGCCAGGCACTGCTCTCTTTTTTATTTTATGAATTCATTTTATCCTTACAAGCTATGAGGTAGACACTTTTTGTTTTTAAGTTCCTCATTTTAAAGATAAGGCAACTGAGGCACGAAGAATTTACATATTGCCTAGGATTACAAAACCATTTCTCTGGGATACAGCTTTGTAATTGTGACAGTCTTATATACTACCAAAGGCACTGTCACAGCATCAGAACATTTTTAAGCCAGACTCGTGTTCTTTAGGGCTGCAAACTTAGTGACCACACATATTTTCAATCACGATTAAAGAATGGAATTCCAAGTCATTAAAAGTCATACTAAAGTACATATGAAAACTGCATGAAAGTCTTTCAGGCACATTTAGGTATGAAAACAAGTTAATATCACTATTAGGACTTTCTGTCTGAAGGCATCGTACAAGGGATCTTTGTTCATTCATTCAAGTATTTATTACTTGACTACTCTATGTCTGGCACTGTGGCAAAGGCCTGCCCATGAATGGAGAGCCCTATGTCCCTGAAATAAGAACTTGTCTAAACAAATCCAATCCCAGGATATTATTCCCAATTTCCTGCTTGAGCCATTCCACCTGCTGCTTTGGTCAGAGTATTTGCTCAAACAGCTTTCAACCCCTGACCAGCCTCCACTGTTGTTGCTCCATTGGCCTATGGACCTTAGGACCTCTGCTTCCCTCTCATCTTCCCCAAAGCACACCTAGGGCTACGCTCTCTAACTCTTCCTCAAGAGAAGATTAAGTTTCAGTACTCTGTCCACATTCCCAATATTTTTCAGTCCTGTCTGTATTTTAGTATTGATAGCTACAGTAACAATACTGTGGTGGTGATTGTCTCATACCACAGTGAACCTTCGGAGACAAATAATTTTCAAGTGGTTTTACTATTCCACCCATGAGGAACTCTTTTTTTTTACCTATGATGTCATGTTAGAAAGGCTTTGAAGGAGATGGCAATTGGTTAAGGTGGATAACTTGTGGGTTATATTTTTGGTTTTGGTTTTTTCTTTTTTTAAAAAAATTTTTTATTGTTATGTTAATCTCCATACATTACATCATTAGTTTTAGATGTAGTGTTCCATGATTCATTGTTTGTGCATAACACCCAGTGCTCCATGCAGAACATGCCCTCTTTAATACCCATCACCAGGCTAACCCATCCTCCCACAGCCCTCCCCTCTAGAACCCTCAGTTTGTTTTTCAGAGTCCATCGTCTCTCATGGTTCGTCTACCCCTCCGATTTCTCCCCCTTCATTCTTCCCCTCCTGCTATCTTCTTCTTTTTTTTTTTTTCTTAACATATATTGCATTATTTGTTTCAGAGGTACAAATCTGAGATTCAACAGTCTCGCACAATTCACAGCGCTTACCAGAGCACACACCCTCCCCAGTGTCCATCACCCAGTCACCACATCCCTCCCACCCCACCCCCCACTCGAGCAACCCTCAGTTTGTTTCCTGAGATTAAGAATTCCTCATATCAGTGAGGTCATATGATACATGTCTTTCTCTGTTTGACTTATTTCGCTCAGCATAATACCCTCCAGTTCCATCCACGTCGTTGCAAATGGCAAGATCTCATTCCTTTTGATGGCTGCATAATATTCCATTGTATATATATCTATATACCACATCTTCTTTATCCATTAATCTGTTGATGCACATCTTGGCTCTTTCCACAGTTTGGCTATTGTGGACATTGCTGCTATAAACATTGGGGTGCACAAACCCTTTCAGATCCCTACTTTTGTATCTTTGGGGTAAATACCCAGTAGTACAATTGCTGGATTGTATGGTAGCTCTATTTTCAACTTTTTGAGGAACCTCCATACTGTTTTCCAGAGTGGCTGCACCAGCTTGCATTCCCAGCAACAGTGTAGGAGGGTTCCCCTTTCTCCGCATCCCTGCCAACATCTGTCATTTCCTGACTTGTTAATTTTAGCCATTCTGACTGGTGTGAGGTGGTATCTCATTGAGGTTTTGATTTGGATTTCCCTGATGCCGAGCGATATTGAGCACTTTTTCATGTGTCTGTTGGCCATTTGGATGTCTTCTTTGGAAAAATGTCTGTTCATGTCTTCTGCCCATTTCTTGATTGGATCATTTGTTCTTTGGGTGTTAAGTTTAATAAGTTCTTTATAGATTTTGGATACTAGCCCTTTATCTGATATGCCATTTGCAAATATCTTCTCCCATTCTGTTGGTTGTCTTTTGGTTTCGTTGACTGTTTCCTTTGCTTTGCAAAAGCTTTTTATCTTGATCAAGTCCCAATAGTTCATTTTTGCCCTTGCTTCCCTTGCCTTTGGCGATGTTTCTAGGAAGAAGTTGCTGCAGCTGAAGTCTCTTTTTCTTTTTTTTTTTTGCTTTATTATGAGTATTAAATGTCCACTGTAGAGATCTGGTAAAATACAAATAGTTATGTATACACATACATATACACATATGTATGTGAATATATCTGTATATGTAAATATATGCACATATACATATGCATATATATATAATAAAATCATCTGTCAAAGGTAAAAACTACTAAGTGCATTTCCTTTCCCAGTTAATATATCAATATTCAACTAATGCTATACACATACACAGATGTATATATACATACAAATATGTAAAAAATATTCTGTGTATCTCTACATTAACATTATAAACACTTTACCTTATAGAATAATCTAACACACCATTTTATGTTCTTTAGCTTAAGCCAATCTTCGCATAAATAGAAAACTAGCTTGAGTTTAAACACACTGATATATGTTCAAACATTAATGTAAAATCGTATTTAGTCAGTGTAATTTATAACAATAAAATTTTGGTAACAACCTAAATGCTCAGTAATAGAGAAATAATAAGTACCTAGAATAGACCGTGTATTAGACAACTTTGTAGTTTTAAAAAAATGTGTTTCCAAAGAATATTGAATGCTGAGAGAAATTTCTTACGTTATAAAATTAGATGAAATAAAGCACTACAAAATTTCATATGAAGTATGAGTTCAATTTTGCCAAAAAAAAAAAAAAAGGTATGATTCTATAGCTTCATGGGAAGTAACACTGGAAGAGACGAGGAGAGATTGAAGATGATCTAATTTAATAAATACTTTTTTAATGATCATGAATTATCTTTTGTATCAAAATAAACAAGAGAGGAAATCAAAACTTTTTTTTTTTTCCCTCCAAAGCTGCATAGTCATTTGAGCTAGGTAAGTAAATGGCTCAGTTTATGAAGCTATAAAGAAAAGAATGGCATTCGGGTGGGGGTGGTGCTGGCTACGGGATAGCAGGAGAGGAAACTAAGAAGCCTAGGAAATCAGGGCATAGTCAACAAGACAGATGAAGTTTGAGAGGCTGAAGACTAGGGCAAAGAGTAGATAAAATAGATGTGATGCTGGAAAGCTGGATTGCAGTGAAGGTGTGAAGAGCCCTGGGTGTCATGCTTAGATAATTAAACTTCATCTTGGAACAGAAGACCATTGTATGTTTTTAGTAGAAAATGACAAGTTCAAATTTATGTATCAGGATGATTATTCTAGTTCATATCTTTGTATTCTCAGATAAATTCAAGGTTCCAAGGATGTTGGATGTCTTGATTCATTGGGAAGTAAAGAACAAGGGAAGAAAAGAAGCAACTGAATTGATTTTGTCTAAGATGTTGAGTTCAGCCCTTACCTTAGAGGAAGAATTTTAAGTGCTCCTTGGTTCCTTTCAGAGAAGGTCTTTGAGCAGAGAAGGGAGCAAAGCAGCTTAGAAAATTCTAGATATGATGTAAAGTTAAATGATGGGGAACACAAACAGCCACAACAAACAGCAAGGGTATAGATACTCATTACCTGTACCCTTAAGTAGGTCACAACCACCATGATCTTCTTCATCCTCCTTTTTTTAAATTGGAGCCAACAAAAATCTGCCTCACCACCCTGAGTGGAAATAAGATTTTATAAATGATAAACCACGTAACAGAGATAATGTCAATGAAGTCAGTATGCCAAAGCAATATGTACATTCCTGTGTTAACTGAGGCATTATTCACAATAACCAACCTATAAACAACTTAGGTGTCTGCTGATGGATGAATGGATAAAGAAATAGTGACACACACACACATACACACACTGAAATATGATTCAGCCATAAAAAAGAAGGAAGTCCTGCCATTTGCAACAACATGGATAAACCCAGAGGACATTATGCTATTGAAATAAGTCAGACACTAAAGGAAAAATACTGTATGATCTCATTTATGTGTGTGTAATCTGAAAAAGTCAAGCTTATAGAAGCACAGAGTGCTGGCTGCCAGGGACTTGGGTAGGGGTTAGTCAAAGGGTACAAATTTTCAGTTATAAAATGATTAAGTTCTGGGGAGCTAATGGACAGCAGGGTGACTAGAGTTAATAATACTTTATTGTGTACTTGAAATTTGCTAAGAGAGTAGATCCTAAATACCACCCCCCCCACACACACACAAGGTAACTATATGAGGTGGTGGATGTGTTCATTAGCTTAATTGTGGTAATCATTTGGCAGTGTATATGTATATAAAATCATGTTGCACACTTTATTTTTTTTTAAAGATTTTATTTATTTATTTGTCAGAGAAGAGAGAGAGAGAGAGAGAGAGCGTGAGCCCAAGCAGAGAGTGGGAGCCCACGTGCTCCCACTGAGCAAGGAGCCCCATGCGGGATTTGATTCCAGGACTCTGGGTTCATGACCTGAGCTGAAGGCAGATGCTTAACTGACTGCCACCCAGGTGTCCCTGCACACTTTAAATATACACAATTTTTATGTGTCAGTTATACCGCAATAAAGCTAAGAAAAAACGATGTTTCAATTAAAAATAGATAGTCTAACATAACATAATTATTATTTTATATATACTCAATAGCAAATGGAAAGTTTGTTGTGTAAAAAATAAGAGCAAAACCTAACTTATAAAACTGTGAAAGTAAATAGCTAATCAGCAGAGCAGCCAATCTAAAGGCATCTGGCGCCTCATTTGGAAGAGTATGCAATTCTTGATCTCAGGGTTGTGAGTTCGAGCCCCACATTGGGTGTAGAAATGATTAAAAAATAAATAAACTTTAGGGCGCCTGGGTGGCTCAGTTGGTTAAGCGACTGCCTTCGGCTCAGGTCATGATCCTGGAGTCCTGGGATCGAGTCCCACATCAGGCTCCCTGCTCAGCAGGGAGTCTGCTTCTCCCTCTAACCCTCTTACCTCTCGTGCTATCTCTCATTCTCTCTCACTCAAATAAATAAAAAAATAAAAAATAAAAAAATAATAAACTTTAAAAACTGCTACAAAGAGATGTCATAAGATGTCTAAAAACTGAAGGGCACTTAGACATTTAGAGTGTAATAGTCTAAATAGTCTAAGTAGACTATTTAACCTCTAATTCATCATAATAAAATGATAATTCCTATTAATTATAATGCAGAACAGAATATACAAATTCAATGACAATTCTCAAAATAACTTTAATGTGGATCAAATAAAAATGACTATATATGAAGAGCTCCAGGAAACTGTGTGCAAGCAGAATGATAAGCAAACATAACGGTGTTACTCAAGAGACCAAATTAATAATTTGAAACAACCTGAACGTATGTGGGCCAAGACCATGATTCCCCAGTGCCTCCACAATGAGTTCAATACATGGTAGATGCGAAACTACTCTCAGTGAAAGAGATGAATAAATGAATTCTAAGCATAACATTGTAGTCAACCAGTAGGGGTTACCATGTCTTTCACTCCAACCAAAAAGTGATCAGCAAATCAATCAGAAATATAAGGTGATCCAAAGATTTTTGACAATGTTAAAAGTAGAATATCATTAGGGATACTTTGAAAAGCATCTATTACAACAAAATTGGTACTGGGCTAGGTAAGTTGGAAGTATAGTTGAGGATCACACCAACACATTTACAGTGAGATACATTTGGGGTGATAGAGAGTAAGAAATAAAATCTAGAGATACACTGTCAGTTGAAAATTGCAATTAAGATAAACATTTTTAGATATTAAAAGACAACGTTTAGAAAAATACTATATTTAATGCAGTCCTATTTTACAAAATGTGGAAGTTCACCTGTGGGCCAGGTCTGTTTTAGTTTTCCATAAAATTGTGCATCTGTAATTATCTACATATTTCAAGCAAAAGAGGAATAGATGGTGGTGGTAATTTTGGTGGTGAGGAAAGAAAGAAAGAAAAGAACCTGCCATAATTATGGGAAGTAACCAAAAAAAAATTTTTTTTAAGAAATACTGGGGAAAGTTATTCAGATCTCCAATCTGCACTGATATTCTCCCCCAGTAGAATTTCCATTAGACAAAAACTCTTAGTAAATATAAACCAATATATTAAACTCACTCTTCAGGTACCCAGTTCTATAGTACCAGTACTACCAATTAATGTGAAATGGAAATTGGTGATGATTTATCTAGTTAAGAGGTTCTTAACTCCATGAAGGTCACAGATGCATTTGAAAATCTGCAGAAAGCTAAGGACTCTCTCCAGAAGCATACACATATGTTCATGCATACACTGTATTGAACACAATTCCAGTGATTTCAAAAATTATGCAAACTACTCAAGACAAAGTTCAATGTAAAAAGTAAATATTCGGCCTCAAAACAGAGAACGAAAATCTGTTGTAATTGTTTAATCAAATTTTATTGCAAACTACCTATATTATAACAATATAAAACCTTACATTTTATAACACTCTCACAAAGATTTTTTTTTCATTTAATCCCTTAAAACAAGTTTGTGTTAATTTGTTAGATTCATTTAAAAATGAGGAAAAATGAAATGCAGAGGGTTAAGTTACTTCTTTAATATCACAGGTAGCAAGTGACAAAGGTCAAGTGTAAAACCCAGTATTGGGATTCCAATTCCAGTCCTTTCTCAACAATGTCATGACCCAATTTCTATATCAGAAAAACAAGTGGTGTACATACTTTGTGAAGGTGCGCAGTTTAAAATGACACAAAACAAATTTAGTCCTTCACTATGAAAGGAAATCTCTTCTTCCTTGCTTGGCTTTTCTTTTTTCTTTCCTTTTTTTTTTTTTTTTTTTCTTCAAATCATCAGTTGGTGGTTTGTTATGACCCAGTGAATGAGCTGTGGACCAGAGCTTCCCTACTTGGGATTTTGTCAGTTTTAAGCTTTTGCTTTCATCTATTTCTGTTTAACATGACACAAAAGCCTGAGAGAACCACCACTTCCTTAGTCTCTCCACATAATCCAGGCGTCATACAGGAGCTTAAAAGACATGTTATTCTCTTCATTTTATCATGAATGCTCCAAATTTTTATACAAGAGATCCTTTGATCCTTCAGAAGCAAGCTCCTTTTTGAAGTTGTGGTAACCAAGTGTTTAAGAGGGTTCTTCCAGGAGGGGCCAGTTGGTCACTCAGCACACATTTTAAATACTCACTTTGTACAGCTCCTTATTGGCTCTTTAAAATGCTGCAGACACTCATGGTGGGGGAAAAGGGTGAGGGAGGATCCACTTAAAGCAAAGCAAAACAAAACAAAAGCAGCAAAAACTAAGAGGTGGTCAACTCCTTTTACTGGAAGAACCACAATGATATGAAGGGAGGAAAATTTTACCTAATGGAGCCTCAAATGGGGGAAGTAAGAGGGACACAGGCAAGTAATTGATTTGCAAGTTCAAGACAAGAAAAGTGTAAAGATTAGGCCTAAATTGCATGCAATCAACATCATTTTCTGTTTTCTCAAAAGCACATAGAATATAACAAAGTATATTCTGAACCCAGCTATAATGATCCCACTGAAATCCCAATAGGCATTTTATACCCACAGAGAGTGGACACACTGTAGTAGTTGAGAGCTGAACTAATTATCTGGAAAATTCAAGCAAAAAACCCTTTTCTCTATTCCTTCCATATGGACATTATTTCAGGAAATATGAGGCTCTAGAGATTTACATAGTCTAGAAACTAGACTCTGTTCTGAGTAGCTTGCTCTCCTTTGGACATTCACATTTTTGGCTTTAAGAAATGCAATATTCTCAGGTTATTTCTTGCATTAATTATTCACAGTATAGCTGGAGTAGATGCAACTGCATTGCTTCTGTATTCTAAGAAAAGATTTGGGCAACTTATCGATGGAGGCATGGGGAAACCGGCCAGTCAGAGAATGTTTTGTGAAAGGCATTTTCTCCTGTCACTTTTTTACACATCAGTGCTCAAAATTAATGAAGTTTCCGAAGGACATAGCAATTAGAAAAAAAACATTAGGAAAAACTTATAATAAATTATGTCAGGCATAAAACATGTTGGGAGAAATTGTAATTAATAAAAAGTGAAATGTTACACCACCTTAAAATAGAAAGCAGAATCTCTCTTACAAACAACACACGGGGCTAATGCAAAAATCAATGTTCACTGTGCTGGTTGCCTGCAAAAGTACACAATTAATCCTGTGTAAACTAACCTATCAGCCATGTGCACTGCAGGATTCCTGATAACTATTAGGCTGCACAATCTATTTAAAGAAAGAGAACTTTAATGAGGTCCCATGAGAATCTAAAAATTTAAATCACTTTTTTTCTCTCTAAAAGAACATTTTTACCTCATTTAATGGACATTACTTTCCATATCTGATATACATATGGTCAAATCCACCATTAAAACAATCATCAGGAACCAGAAACACAGCTTATCTTGAGTTTAAAATATACTACCGAGGTGATTTCAAAGCAATAGAGGATTTAGAGCTCTACATGAAAAAGATGCTGCCTTATCTTCTTCTTGGCTTTTTTTTTTTTTAAAGATTTTCTTTATTTATTTGAGAGAGAGAGAATGAGAGAGAGCACATGAGAGGGGTTAGGGTCAGAGGGAGAAGCAGACTCCCTGTTGAGCAGGGAGCCCGAGGCGGGACTCGATCCAGGGACTCCAGGATCATGACCTGAGCCAAAGGCAGTCGCTTAACCAACTGAGCCACCCAGGCGCTCCTTCTTCTTGGCTTTGATAGCAATCTATTGCTATCCTATGTCACTGGACCTCACAAGGGCTAATGAGCCATTCTAAAATTGTATTACCACCAATATACTTACTATGCGAAGATATGGAGTCCCATGTGCATTCAGTCTATGAAAATTATAATCTGCTTAATTCCACTACAAAAAATAAATAGAAATAAAGTGACTATTTAGGTATGATCATTTTAAAAATACTGTCCCTATTACACATGCATAACTGAGTATATATAAAAATGTCTTAGTCATGTGTAGGTATCCCACTTAATATTTAACACCTAAATAGACATTTTTGCACAGTTTAAGCAGAAACACGGTTTAAATATTTTTCTGGCGGGGCGCCTGCGTGGCTCAGTTGGTTAAGCGCCTAACTCTTGATTTCAGTTCAGGTCATGATCTCAGGGACATGAGATCAAGCCCCGTGATGGGCTAAGCGCTGAGCGTGGATACTGCTTAAGATTCTCTCTCCCTCTTCCTCTGCCCTCCCCCCTTACCAGCTCTTTTTAACTACAATATATAGGATTATATATAGGATTACCCCAATCACTATATGATTGGGGTAATCCTATAAGGGCCTTTTTTTTTTTTTTTCAATTCTTAAATTGTATGTAATTCCATCCAAAAGCATGCCACCTGGACAGAGACTAAATGATTCTTCAAACACTCCCCTGTGTTTTCATTACATACTTAACTGAATTGAAATTCCCTTGAAGAAAACATATCATTATTAAAACCACACATTCCAAAAACATCATTAAACTTGGTCTCAACTTCTTCTGAATCCTGATTCTTTAATCTCAACAGCAGTCTTGTGATAGATCAAATCCATTCAGGTATTGTTTGTCTCAACTGCAAAGCTGTATGCCAAAATAAATAGGTGCATGGATGGATCCATCTATCAGCTGGTAGATGGATAGATACATCAGGGCATTAGCTGTGATAAATGTAAGAGAGAAAATGAGAAGTCCTGTCACTCATCTTCCTTGAGCCAGTGTGAATTGCTGAAGGAGCTCAGCCTGAACCAATAACCTCTCCTGAAGAGCACTGGGCTGCTTCCCTTCCTGTTGGCTCACTGCTGGAAGCAAATCATAGCAGACTGCAGATACTGTAACAAAATCACTAATGGGAGACCCAAAGTAATGAGTGCAGGTATCTCCAGGAGGGGACAGATAGTAAAAAGAGAAGTGAGACAAAAAAGAAGATCCCAGAGGAGAAAACAATGTAGATGCACAGAGGAGAGCAATTTGTCTAAAAGGCTGGAAAACCCCTAAGCACTAAAAAAAGCCGACATTTCTGCTGTAACTCTCCCGCACTAAAACTGTAGTTGGTGTCCACACATGCTATTTTCTCCAGAATTTGCTCTATTTCTGAAAGCTTTTGATTTCTATTCTATGCCTTTTGTTTCCTCTCTCCAAACATATATCACCTACTGTATTTCAAAGTGTTATGAACCTTTTAGCCCTTATTTCCATAGAAAGCAATTAAGAATGCTAGAGAAAAGACAGGGTTTTTGTTTGTTTTTCTCATTTAGCTCAGAAGCATAATATTCTCCCCATCAGTCCTAAGGAGCATCGCTTAGTGTTGCACAAATACACAATGCTAGTCTAGGCCCCAACTTCAGGTCTACCTTTATGGGACTAAGAGATCATTTCCTGTCTTCCCATGTTTCTTCTCATATATTTTCTATAAAAAGTGAAGCAGAAAAATATTTTTAAAAATGATTTACAAGACAACTTCCTGCTTAGTTTTAATAGATGGGCATTCATAGGTGGTGGTTATTAAAGTAAAAGTAAGACATGGGTGGGAGGAGGTGGATAACATTTATACATTTTCAACCCTGGTAATAACTACCTGCTACTTTCTTACATGACATAAACACTGATTTTACCAATGAAGAACTCCTGGTGAAATTATTTACCTGAAATAATAGGCATGAATTAAACTAACATGCATTTCAGCTTTCACCCAAAATTTTCCCTGGTTTCAACATGAAAATATTTTGACAAGGACTAAGACACCCTTCTTGTTATGTTTTCAAAACTCTCCTATGTGTAGTCTATCAGAAAGTATCTACTTGTAGTGGATTGTCTACTAAACATTGGGGAGAGGAGGAAGCATTTTGGAAAATGACGGGAAAGATAAAAAATATAAGGTAATTTTTTTCTCTAACAGTCATAGAAATATTTCCACTTTAAGAAAAGGCAGAAGAGTACTAATTATCTCCTTCATTACCTATTTCACAATCACTCTCTTGATTTTAGAAACCTAGAGAAGCACAATCACTGTTAAGTTCCTAGACAATGGTGGTGGTGAGTATGTATGTTTGTGTGAGTGTGGGACTATCAGTAGGTGCATGGGCATAAGAAACTGAATTGCTGGGGTGCCTGGGTGGCTCAGTCATCAAGCGTCTGCCTTGGGCTCACATCATGATCCCAGGGTCCTGGGATCCAGCCCAGCATCGGGCTCCCTGCTCAGCAGGTAGCCTGCTTCTCCCTCTCCCACTCTCCCTACTTGTGTTCCCTCTCTTGCTGTGTCTCTCTCTGTCAAATTAATAAAATCTTAAAAAAAAAAAAAAAGAGAAAGAAAGAAAGAAAGAAAGAAAGAAAGAAAGAAAGAAAGAAAGA
>NW_023270855.1:17424035-17449340 GCF_011800145.1 Mirounga leonina
AGAAAGAAAGAAAGAAAGAAAGAAAGAAAGAAAGAAAGAAAGAAAGAAAGAAAGAAAGAAAGAAAGAAAAAGAAAGAAAGAAAGAAACTGAATTGTTTCATGTTTGACCCAGCTTTCACTTTGGCTTTATGAGCTGTCTTATAAAGGGGGAAAAAAAAAAAAGATGTTTTAAGAATTAATATAGATTCCATTTTACTGGATGAATCTCTATATTCATTTTCAGACTTCAGAGATGTTAAATTTGGCTTAACTCTAAGAATCAAATATAAGACAATCTGATACCCTGTACAACTTCCATCCCAACGCTTATTATTCCTCTATTAACAGTCTTCCTGAGTTAGACTGTAGGCTCTGTAAGTGTAGGTAGCATTCCAGTTGCTCAGCATTGTTCCTGAACTTAATAGACAACATGGTATCCTAAGTGTTCAATACTACCTATTGAATGAATAAAGGATTTATGAGCTTAATCCTCTAGTCAATTAGTACCTGACACAGTCCTTTTATTTTATTTTCTCAAAATATTTTTTTCCTTTTGAGTTAAAATCAATTTTTTGCATTTTCTCTTCCACTAAATTCTGTTACTTAATGTAGTCAATATGGTTTTTGGTAATTCAGTGAATCTAGTAATATTAACAAATGCAACAAGCAGGTATTTAGCAAAAGCTACATGCCAGTCACCACTGTAACAGTTTTAAAAATATTTCATTTAGTAATTGCAACAATCTTCTGAGATATGTCCTATTCTTTACCCATGATACAATGTAGTTACAGTACAAAAATACCACATTCTGAACAGATTACTCCTTTAAAAACAAAAGATGGTATACTGCCCACACAAAAGTTATTTTAACTCTATAGGTCAATACTTAGAGAGCCTTTACCTTCTAATATTAACTTTGCAATGCAGATTTGTGTTCCCATAACACTTCACTTAAGTATCACTATTTTATATCATATAGTGATAGTGATGGACCAAAATGTTTTCACCAAAAGTTCACTTAATTTCATGGATATTTCAACCAGAAAATAGTTTGAAGGGTGGTGTGGTTGTTTGAATAAAGACATCACAGGATACCTACATCCTAATCCCTAGAACCTGCGAGAATGTTGCCTTACATGGTAAATGGGACTTAGCAGATGTGATTACATTAAGGACTGTGAGATAGAGAGATTATCCTAGATTACGTGAATACGTGAATGGGTCTAATATAAGCACAGGTTCCTTATAGGAAGAAGGCAGAAGGTGAGAGTCAGAACAGGTGACACAGGGCAGAGCAGAGAGAGACAAATTGGAAGATGCTACATTGTTGGCTTTGAAGATGAAGGATGGGGCCGTAAGCCAAGGAATGCAGGTGGATTCTAGAAGCTAGAAAAAGCAAAGAAACAGATTCTCCCCTAGAGGCTCTAAAGGAAAATAGTTCTGCTGACACTTTGATTTGGGGCCGTCTAAACTCCAGAATTTCTAGAGAACAAATCTGTGTCTTTTTAAGCCACTAATCTGGTGGTAATTGTTTACAATAGGAATTGAATATAGGTCAAGTAACACAGATATATGTAGATAAGAACCTAGATTTTGATTTCAGGAGCCAGTTTTTGGTACTTCTTTAGGTTGATACAAAATATATGCTGCCTTCAATTATTTTGCAAGGAGATGAAATAATATTATATCCATAAGCCTAAGTTAAAATTATGCTGCTTCTTATAGAAACCTAAATTTTTAAGTAAGATTTGTCACATATGTAGTCATATCATTTTTGAGCACATAAAATATTTCTATAAATTAAGTCAATAAATATTAAGATACAATAGAGTAATATCTTGCATAAGTACAGTATCTACAGTCTCATGAACTTAATATTAAACACGTAATTTAAACTCCTTCTTCAGTGTTTGCTCATCTATATTCTAACAGCAAGAACACTTACAGAACCAACATAAACATCAGGAAGATTACCTGAAATACTAAGTACTACTCATGTATATATAAGTCTTTGTACAGATGTTAAGTACTGGAGTGTGACTGGGGCACCTGGGTGGCTCAGTTGTTAAGTGTCTGCCTTCAGCTCAGGTCATGATCCCACGGTCCTGGGATGGAGCCCCGCATCGGGCTCCCTGCTCAGCGGGAAGCCTGCTTCTCCCTCTCCCACCCACCCCGCTTGTGTTCCTGCTCTCACTGTCTCTCTGTCAAATAAATAAATAAAATCTTTAAAAAAAAAAAAAAGTACTGGAGTATGACTATGTGGTTTACCTCTACTCTTCTGAAGAGGAGATTGAGTTGACTTTTTGTCTAGTTTTTGACAACTACCATGAAATTAAAAATGGAAAGGCATGAGATTTCTCTTAGATCTAAGCAAGTTAATCTCTGAATGAGTTTAGGGTCTGTTACATATAAACATTCTGATAGATCTACATTGTAATCAAGAGCTGAAACAGTTCATTATCAGTCTTTGGTGATAATGTTTCTACTTGACCAAAAAACACAAATTCTATATTGGCGATTTTGCAATGTAGCTTACATGTTTTTATTTTATGAAGAAATTTAGATACAGGAAATAGAATTTAAAGATTCCTACATAATTGCCATCTAAATTTTTAAATATTAACATTTTGTCATATTTGCCTCAGAACTCACTTTTTATTTTTATTTATGTATTTTTTAAGTAGGCTCCAAACCCAACATGGGGCTCAAAGTCCCAACACAGAGTTCAAGAGTCACATGCTTTACCAACTGAGCCAGCCAGGTGCCCCCAGAAATCACTATTTAAATAAATAAAATACAAGAAATTAAGTTGAAAGTCCCTTAATTTCTCTTCTAAATTCCATCTCTGTTTACTCCTAGAAAGAACCAACATATTTAATTTGATGTGCAAGCAACACATTTTTTATACTATTCTATAAATAAAATGTTGCATGAGTATTTTTAATTCACATAATTGGTATTGTTGACAATGAGACAAGAGGCCCCAAATAGAGTTGCTTATGTTGAGCCTAACCACAACAAGCCTTAACTTAGTTACAGTTTCACCATGTCCCAGGAATGGAATCTTACACCAGTCAATTAAGAATCCCTGGTCAGCACTAGGAGGTAATAGGCCCAACAGACCCCCTGCTGCCTTCTAAAGGAAAGTCACCTTGTCTGAAACAATTCACTTTTTGCTACTAATCCTTGTATGTGCTGCCTTCTGCCCCTAGAAGTCTTTCATTTTGAACAGCTACTCAAGGCTCCTTTCTATCTGCTAGATGGGATACTGCCTGATTCAAGAATCATTGAATAAAGCCCATAAGATTTTAAAATTTTACTCAGTTGAGTTTTATTTTTTAACACACTATCATACACAAGGTATCACTCTGACACTTGCTTATTTTCACATAAATTATTTTCAAAATCTACATTTATATTTAGTTCATTCATTTGAACTGTTCTATAGAAGTCAACATGCATATACTAAATATTTTATATATTTCAAGCTACTTAACCCCTTTTGATAGACATGTAGGTTGTTTCCATTTTTTACTCTTACAAATGGTTGCATGAAGGGGCACCTGGCTTGCTCAGTCAGGAGAGCATGCAACTCTTGATCTTGGGGTCTACGTTGGGCATAGAGCCTACCAAACAAAACAAAACAAAACAAATGATTGCACAGAACATAGTTTGTATTGTAGGGGATAAAGGCAGGCTGTCCCAAGATGGGCCACTTTGGTATAAAGATTATTTTGAGTTAAAAGCAACCAAAACCCAGCAGATTCAGGAAAAGTTCTTTACTTCCTTCCTCAACTACCTAATAATAATACAGATAGAGGTCCTGCTCCAAGAAGAGAGCTATCATCATAGATAACTACATTATGATATGAATTACTACAGTAGATAAGGGGAAAACTAGCAAGGTCTGTTTGATCAGAGTCCTCTATGTCCATTGTTTCTGAGTGGCCCAGAAACATTTCTTTACCAAGCATTTACTCTTTTTCATCTTCCGGAGGACTGCATTCATTCCCTTTGAAGTCCCAGACCCCTACCCCCTTCTTCTTAGTCAGAAGGACATATATACCTCACTTTGCCTGTCTTTGGAATTTCCATGTTTGTGTGGATTTCTCATGTGTATGAAATTAAATTTGATTTTCTCCCATTAATCTGTCTTATGTCAATTTGATTCTTAGTCCAGCTAGAAGGACGTTGAATAGCAGAGGAAATTCTTCTTCCCTGACTGTATAGTTCCCCTTGAGCACGTGTGAGCACTTCTCTTGGGTAATCATGCAGCTACAGAATGGCTGGGGCATCCTAGGGTATAAATATTTTCAACCTTCCTAGCTATTGTGAATTCCTCCTCCCAAAGGGGGTTCTGTCACTTTTTACTCACATCAGCAGAGCATGAATGCTCCCATTTCCTGATATCTTCACAACATTCAGTTTAGATATTTTCACTGTTATAGCCCAATAAATGTAACACAGATCCTCATTGCTTTTTTTTTAATCAGCTTTACTAAGGTATAATTTACCTAGAGTAAAAGTAACAAGTTTTAAATGCACAATTCAGTATTGACAAAGTATACAGTTGTTTAAACATGACTACAATCAAGATATAAAATATTTCCATCACCTCAACTCCCAACCCCACCCACCAGTCCCTGAAATCACTGATTTTATTTGTCCCTCTAGTTTTACCTTTTCCAGAATATCCTATAAATGGAAACATACAGTATTTAACCTTTTGTGTCTGGCTTCTTTCACTCAGCACGATGCTTTTGAGAGTCATTCATGTTATTGCATAGGTCCATTCTTTGTGATTGCTGAGTAATATTCCATGATATGGATGAGCTAGAATTTGTTTTCACTGAGATTTTAATTTGCATTGCCCTGATTATTGTGAGGTCCAGTATTTTTACATTATTTTTGACCAATTGAGTTTCTTTTTTCTAAAATGTGTTCTTTCTCTTTGCCCATTTCTCCATTGTGTTGTTTTTTTCTTATGAATTTAAAACTTATTCTTTGTTCTTTGTCATTATCTATATAACTAATAAATTGTATCTTTTTCACATAAATATGAAAATAAACATCCAAAGTCTAAACTTTAATCTTCCTAGAAGGACACATTTAGAAGCATTTCACATTACTAATGTATATACCAAAAAATAGGGTGGGCATTTGGGTTAAAGTCAACATAATTTACTTGCTATTCAGTAACACTTTTAACAATAGAATGGTTCTTTCCTTAGGGGTGGGTGGGTACTGTGTTCTCTACTCACTTGGGGAAACTTAAATATATATTAAAATATAGCAAGGGAAAAAAGGATAACCGAATTCTATTTGATACAAATTATCTTGCCACTTTGATCAACACATATCATGCTTATGATCAATAATTGAATGGAAAATGTCTTTCATCTTCCATACCCAACACAAAAGTGCTGTAAGAATTAATGAGCAGGTTCCTCCAGTGCAGTGTAGCACATTCTTTCAGGAGTACATGCCCTCTTTCAGTCCAGAAGCTCACTAAATGTCACTCAGCCCTCCTGGGGCTCATCCAAATCCCTCTGCAGCAAGGCAGCACGGCGACGACACGGATCTTAAACCTCCTTGTCTCACAACTACATATTCTGTACTTGTTTCCCATGTAGGTTTCTGCTTGCAGGGGCTGTGTGCTATTTCTCACAACAATCCCCAAACCACCCATATCATCTTATTAAAAGTACAATAAACAGTCTCACAAATCCCCTTTATCGCACCCTAGCTCAAGTCCGAGTTGTTCTCATTCCCCACGTGGAACACCAACGGATCCTGCTCCCTGTTGCAATCCACTCTTCACGCAACAGCTAAAGTGATTTTTTTTTTTTTATAAACATAAATCAGATCCACTTGCTTTAACTGCTTGGATTCCTTTGAAGTTCCTATACGGTGCTTTAAATTCATATTCTCATCCATGACCTGTAAGGGCTCACAAGATCTGCCCTAACCTTTCCTGTGCCAATTGCGCCCAAGCTCCCTACGCTCCAGGTTCTAGCCTTCTGTCAGCTCCAGACCATGCCAAATTCTTGTCTTCCACGGTGCCTTTCCGCTTGCTGCCCCTCTGCCTGGAACCCTGCCTTTCTGGCTCTTTCCGTGGCCTTCCTCCCTTTCTGGCTTGGCTAGAAAGTCATCTTCTCAGAAAACCCTTTCTGTAATAAGTTCCTCCTTTCATTTTTCTCTACCATCGCCCTTTTTTTCTTTCCTATAATGATTTTATTTGTTTACTTATTTATTGGCTGACATTCTTAGTAATGGTCAACCCTGGAAGGCAGAGAATTTGTCTTCATCTTAATGCTTAGCACGGTGCCTGGAATTTATAAACAGCTCAATAAATATTTGATGAATGAATGAATGACTCCTTGGAATCAGAGCCACACACACACACACACACACACACACACACACACTTACTTCACTTGGAGTCACTGGTTCTTCTCCTCTTTTGTACCTGGGAGCATAGCTATAGACACATAGGTAAATTTTTTCTGATACTGTTCTTTTCCAGCATGAATCTGTTCAACCAAATTATTCAGAAGTTACACAGAGGGTAATTCCTACCCCAGTGCACACAGGACTGAAGAGAAAAAAAAAAAGAAAAAGAAAAAAAGAAAAAAGCTACTGAAAATTTCCTTCCTCTGCAGACTTTTAAACTGCTAATCAGCACAAACAGCTTGTGGCAGATGGAGCACAAAAGGTTGCTGAAATGGCACATAACTAATTCCAGGTGATTTAATATCTCACATTGCCCTAGTGAAAATATTGACAAAAAAGAAGAATATGATTTGGAGTCTTTCTGCACGGCTGAATTTGGTGTTAGCTTTTGAGCCTCTATCAAAGCATTTCCATAAATCAACATTGCTAAAGAAAGAAAGTCTAGGTGTGGCATCCAGGAACCACTGCCAAATTAGGAAAATCCTAGCAAATGGGAAAATGCTAGTTCTCTGGGTATGAATGGCCATCTTTAGCAGCCCTTTCCCAAATGTGTGTTCCACTTTGTCAATGTCAAAGTCGCCTCCAGCAATGTTCCTTGAATGTCCGATGGGCATCTTATGCTTAAGGAGGAAATAAACTTTCTAAATATATTACCAATACCATCGGTCAGTTAGCAGTCATAGGGAAATATGGAATTCAAATGCTTCTGGTAAATCCACATCTTACACAAGGCATCAATAAACACAAACTATTTTATGTTTTTTTATAGACGGGTCTGGTATATGTTGACTATCTTAGGGTTCTGAGGCTATTCTTTCACTCTAAAAGCACTGTCTGGTACATTATTTCAGAATCAACTCTCAACCGCTTTATGAAAGAGAGTATTCACTTTAATCTTTCTCCTGGCCACATTAAAAAGAATACACAAGAAATAAGAAGATTCTTTTCAACTGTCATATAAGAAAGTCAGCTCTGAATTCACAGGAAATCAAAAAGAAAAAAAAAACTGTAGTATTTAGAATTATTCTGCCAAACAACATCAAAAAGCCAAAACTTCAAACTCCAGTAATGATGTTTTCCCCATAATACCTCAATTCAAAATTGTACCACCAGTCATGAGTTTTTATTTACTTATTTAAAAAATTTTTAAGTAATCTCTACACCCAGCATGAGTCTCGAACTCACAACCCCAAGATCAAGAGTCACATGCTCCACTGACTGAGCCAGCCAGGCGCCCCTGAGTTTTTAAATATTATCTGATTAGTACTGTTCCTCTAAAATATGGTAGTATTTTTTTAAACACCATTTTTTGTCTACATTTTCTGCCATATCTGGACAGGTAGGTCTCAGATCCCACATTCTTGGGTTTAAAATATCTCTAAAGACATTTATTCCCACTCAGAATTTTCATCATACCAATTTCCAAAGCTTTAGGCTGGCAGTTGACAAATTTGATGAAACTCAGCCAATAAATAATGAGCAGAAATGCTGAAAGTAAAAAAAAATTCTGAATTCATGAAATGGTCACCTCAAGTAAATTTCACTATTGCATCATTCAATAGATGGCATCATTCAAATTTCACTATTGCATCATTCATCAAAAATCAGATTGTAAAGCTTTTGAGAGATGTACTTCAATGCACAGAACAGTTTTATAATTAGTCACCTAGTATGAGGCCAAGAAATAAATGTTACTTTTTACACTTAACATATAGTAGTATAAGCAAATCCATGACAATTTTAAGAAGTTTTCATTTTGATGATAAATACTTGATGAGAAAGCAGATCCTGAGTGAGTTCAGCATAAGTGAGGTTATATAGATTTACCAAAGAGCAGTTCTGTCTATGAATGTGTATGCCTGCACATGCTGTGTGTTCAAATTCTCAATTTCATAGTCTCTAAATTATGCCTTGTCACTGTTACTTATTAGGTGCACATGATTAATATTTGCAAAGAATAACTTCAGAAGATAAAGCTAGAATATTTCACATCACTGCACTATTGCTTTATCAACTCTACTAACACACAAGTGCTTCTTCCCTTTGAACTTTAAAAAGTTGTATTTTCTGTATTAATGAAATATCCACAGTAATCAAAAAGAGGGATGCATTATTCAAGGTGCTAGCAAAATCAAGAATATCCATCACTAATCAGTATTGTGGATATTCATTTCCCTACTTTTTTTTTAAAAAGTGAAATTACTGGAGACGCCTGGATGGCTCAGTTGGTTAAGCACCTGCCTTCAGCTCAGGTCATGATCCCAGGGTCCTGGGATCGAGTCCCGCATTGGGCTTCCTGCTCAGCGGGATGTCTGCTTCTCCCTCTGCCTGCCGCTGCCCCTGCTTGTGCTCTCTCTCTCTCCGATAAATAAATAAAATCTCAAAAAAAAAAAAAAGTGAAATTACTGATGTAATTAAAATCCAATGTACAGAAGACTCAACAAGTCAATTATGTAAGTGTTAGTATGGCCAATAAGAAAGTGATATTAAAAAAAAAAAGGGGGGGGGCGCCTAGATGGCTCAATTGGAAGAGCATGCAACTCCTGATCTTGGGTTATGAGTTCAAGTCCCACAATGGGTATAGATATTATCTAAATAAATAAAACTTAATTTTTTTAAATAAATAAAAAAGATAAAATTAAAAAAAAAAAGTGACATTGATAATGTAGCATGTGACCTCAGTGTTTCTAAGAAAAAAAAGGCACAAAATATTTTCACTTGAAAAATATATGAAAATTACACAAATATAAACAACAATAAAGAAAATCCTAGTGTTTCACAGTCAGCTCTTAGTATTAGATGACTTTATCATTACTATCCTTTGTTTTTTCCTTCTTCCCATTTCACAAGCATACTAAGTATAGAGAACTAAATACACAATAGCCTTATCTGCATTATCTGAGCTTCTATGACTGAGAACCAGGTCCTAGAAGGGACTACAGAACACAGAGTCAGCAATACTCTGAGACATAAAGGAGAAAAAAACCCACCTAGAAAACACGGAAGGCACTGTGTTTTTCTGCTGGGAACATCTGATTTCCTGGTCATCTCAGAATTGGAAAGCACCCTCCAAGGTCATAGAACTCAAACATCCTTATGATGGCTCTTGATATCCACACCCCCTGACTTGTCAATCAAATAGGCTTTAGGTTGGCTCGCCATCTTCCACCCAGGTTTGGCTTTCTCTAAGTCTATGCCAAATTGGGGAGGGATCCTGTTTTATAATACATGGAAAAGCCTTTTGGAACTTGAGAAAGGTAATCAAATCACATTTTATCACAAGAAGGTTTTCTCTAATGGCACTAGACTCTGGTGTGATAAATACTGCTAAAAATTAATTGCTCATTAAGTAGGGCTTGCACATTTATTTTGCTTCCGAGAAATGGTAATTGCAATGAAATTTCTTCTTTGCCTTTCAAATTCTACCTCTTTTCTGACACGTTCATCTTATTTTTTAAAAGATTTTATTTATTTACTTGAGAGAGAGAGCACACAGTGGTGGGGAGGGGCAGAGAGAGAGGGAGAAGCAGACTCCCCATTGAGCAGGGAGCCCGATGCAGGCAGATGCTTAACTGACTGAGCAACCCAGGTGCCCCCTGACACTTTTAATAGTGCACAAACTGGAAATAATCTTTCCTATTCTCATCATATATTGTCTATACATTCTCCTATGGCATTTTTGGTCCTCTACATTGTTCTTATTTGAGTATATATCCTTAATTAGACTGGAGGTTTACAACATTTCAGGAGTGTCAGACCCCAGAAAATGCATATATGTTCATATTAATACTATTTTATAGGTGTATATTTGGTGGTAACTGTAAGCATCTTCAGGCCAGGTACTGTGTCTAATTCACCTTGGAGTTTATTCACCCAGCATAGTGATTTTCACACAGCAAGAACTTCACAAATTTTCATTTCATGATTAAATGCAGGCACATACTAAGATAAAGGCAGAGAAGTGTGATGAATTTTTCTAAGGGATGTCTTCACCCTCTTTGAGCTGGGCTGCATATTCTAGAGCACTATTCTCAGTACTGCGATCATCTTAGGAAGCCCTTTTGGGCATGACCTGAGCGAATATCCCCTTTGAATTGTCTTGCAGTCTTTCTGACTGTAAAAAAAAAAAAAGTGAAGTCTCAGGTAGGTCCTAATATATCACTAACAACACTTTAACTTTACTAATCTTGCTATTTTATAGTGGGAGAGAGGGAGCAGAACTTCAACCCAGAGCCTTTGGCAGGTAGGTGGGTAATTTGTAACCAGCTATCATTAATGACCTTGGACTGTTTTCATTGTGTTAACATTTGTAATTACCTTTCATTGTTTCCCACTACACTGGTGTTTCATTTACAGTAATGAAATAAAACCTCAGTTTTAAAGCAACACTTTTTTCTTTTAATGTGCTGTTGAAAATGTTAAGTACCTTATGACAAAAATAATGAAGACGGTGTATTTGGGGGAGTCTTAGAGAATAGATGATCGAGTGACCAGTTATTTTAAGAAGAAAGAACAGCAGGAGGGGTGCCTGTGTGGCTCAGTCATTAAGCATCTGCCTTCGGCTCCGGTCATGGTCCCAGGGTCCTGGGATCAAGCCCCGCATCGGGCTCCCTGCTCAGCAGGTAGCCTGCTTCTCCCTCTCCCACTCCCCCTGCTTGTGTTCCCTCTCTTGCCCTGTCTCTCTCTGTCAAATAAATTAAATAAAATCTTTTTAAAAAATTTAAAAAAAGAAAGTGTCTGAGAAGACAGGAGCTCTAAAAAGGCTGGAACAGCGAGCTGTTGGGTAAAAGGAGAGGGTCTCTAAGGATACAGGAAAGTAGAAGGAAATAATGAAGGCTGAATCCGGCTGAATGTGGAAACCAAGTGTGACAGTTACTTGGCCTGCAAAGCAGTGGGGAGCCAGGGGAAATTTTCGGGAAGTAAGTGACATCATGGTCAAAGTGACAAGCGAGAAAGGGGGATTTTCTCAGGGACATTTAGACCTTCGTGGAGAAGAATGATGACAAAGGGCAGAAATCCAGCGAGGGGAAGGTTACAGTGGTCTAGTGATTAAAAGACTGAACATGGAATTATCCAGAATGGCTCATGAGAAATAAATCTCGTGTGTCAAAGAGAAAGTTGAAGCAGGCTTTGTGGTCATGTAAGAGTAGAGAAAGGATGCAGAGGACAGAAGATGGACAAGTGCTAAAGCAAGACTGGCCAGAAGGTGCTCTCTGCTGTAGTAAAAATGTATTTTGCTATAACAAACGAAACCACAGGAAAAAATCCGAGCATTGCTTGTGTTTCAACAGTCCCAAGACTTTTTAATACGGCTTTATAGGTTGTATCATCTAAAAATGAACCTGTCCAGAAAACACTAAGTTTTCTGAACAAGGGGACATTTTATCAACAGCTAAGTGGTTTGTCGTGAAAATGACTTAAGACAAAATCAGACAACCTGATTTCCAGTTCCCCTCTTACAGAAATGGTGCCAGGAGTTCCCTTAACCTCTCTGAATAGGATTAATACCTACCTTGCTTAAACACCTAGTTTTTATTTATGTATTCATTTATTTAACACCTAATTTTTATAAGAATCCCATTAAATGATATATGTTTGTGTCCCTTACTTAAAGGCAATTTCCAGCATTACCATTATAGAATTAAATTCACCATAACAGAGCATTTTAGGGTTACATATATTGCATTTTACCTGCTGAATTAGTTTCTGAGATATGAAAAATATAGTGCAATACTCCGAACATGCTTTTGGCAAGACTGCAGGAGAAAAACATCCGTGTTTATCAGAAGAGTGGGATAATGTAACAGAGGTATGAGAATGATAGCATGCGTGGCTCCCAAGCACTGAGAGAAAAATCGGCATGCCACAGAAGGAAGAAGATGATGGGAAGGTGTGAGGAAATACAGAAGTAGAGGCGATGAGAACACAAACTGAACCCATATTAGACATGGCGGCGGTTATTCTTCATCCATTATCAGGGAGCATTTGAAGAGAAAAGAAACAGCCCAAGACAGCTCCCTTGCTGTACATTCTTGACCTGCTTCTTGCTCTGCGCTCGCACAGCGCTGCAAGAAGATATGAGAATGATGTTGGTACTCACCACCCGTGAATCCCCTTTCCGTTACAATCCTGTTTCTGAAAGTTACAGGTAAAGAAGGACGGAAGCCAAATGCACAATTATCATTTCGGTGCAAGAAGCCTGCCTCCTTTCTCGTTTGTGGCTGTAAAAGATAAACAGAAGGACACGGAGAGGCTCTTTTCCGTCCCTCCTCAAGCCCAGTGCCTGTGCGATCTGAGTGGTCAACTCCATGTTTCCAGGCATTTGAGTTTCACTGGGGGAGTCCTAGTGCTGCCAAGGCCAAGCCACTTCCGAGCTAAATGGAAGAGTAAGGATAAATGCAAATGGCTGGGAGGTACAGAGCATCAGCAAAGCCCATCGTGCTAAGGCATCTCAGCCTGAGTGTCCTCAGCTGCCCATCCTCTCACATCTAGCCTCCCTCTCCAGACATGGGTGCCTCCGGCTAGCCAAAGTTCACTCTCCTGTCACACTCCCTTCTCTAAGTCGTGTGTGCTCCTGGGCATAAGAGATCTAGGAAGGAGGAAGGGAAAGGAGTCCCTTTGGGGCACAGGGTTCTTCTACGTCTTCCAAGTTTTCTTCCACTTTGTAATCAGTCATGGAGTGAGTAAATGGTATCAAGGGGGGGTATAATAATTCTCTTGATTAGCATGTCTTTCAAGTTCTTCCTACCCTGTCTGGTAGAACCCTCCAGCACAGCAGGGTAGCTGCATGAGTGCTCCCTTTGCATATGGACTGGTGTTTTATGGTTTGGACCAGAGTGGAAGGGATGCTGAACCTGTTCCAGGCCCAGTCTTTACCAGAACTGATGATCTTCTAAACTGGACTCTTGGACCACTGAGCCATCACGTAAGAAGTCCAATGACCTACTTGAGAGGTCTCCATTGACCTACATGGAGAGACCATGTGCTACATGAAAATAACCAGAGGCCAAAGAGGGGCACAGCTGAGTTCAGCGCCCCCTTGCACGTGTACAGCACCATACATGCAAGTGAAGCTATCCTGGGGCCACTAGCCAACCCGGCCACCATCTGAACCTGCCATGTCACCCCAGCTGTCACCAGGTGGGGCTGAAGAAATCACGCATCTTAGCCCTGCCTGAGTCCCTGACACACAAAAGCATGAGATTTCATAAAATGGTTGTTGTTTCAGTTATGGGTTAGTAATGTGGCAATAGGTAACCGAACAGTACCCCTTCACATTTTACATAAATTGCTACATAGTCACAATTAAAATTAATTTTTCATCATTTCCCCTCTTCACTACACATAAGTCTCCAGGTACTTTTCTTCCAAATGATAAGCAACTTGTGTATTTCCCCCAAGAATCTGATATGCAAAACACATTCCTACTGAGGTCTTAAACAGTTTAAAGCCATATGGTGAATTCCCCATGCACAATTCAACAAAATAAATGATGAAAATAGCATGAGCTCCATTTCAGAAGTCAATGGAATGGTGATAGTATTTACAAGGCATGGCCTCCTTAACTGATAGTAATAAAAAAATATACTGTGATACACTTGCAGTGCAAAATCTCATCTGCAAACAATAGTACCTTGGATAGTTATTAGTGCATTGCTATTAGAAGGACATCTTGTAAAAGGTTTGGGGAATTTTAATACTGCTGTTTTGTATTTGCATGTAACATTCTTAAAACAGGTAGATCACTAGCAAAGATGATTTCACTTGATTTTCAGATTAATGATCTATACTCATATAGGTGATATGTCAATTTTTTTTTTTTTTAGTTTAAACTATTTCATAATTTCTTAATGACTCAGGGACCACTCATAAGGCCATCATGATTTCTGAGTTGCCTCTTTCTAGCCTTTCCATACTCCTCCCTTGCTGAAGAGATGCTAACTATAATTTCTTTTGTCTGTGAACGAATCTGCAAAATTTCCATCATCTGTTCTAACTTGCAGTTTATACTCTGTCATCCACTAAAATAAAACAGTTATGCTTATTAGAATGGTTCTAAATTAAGAGTGAGTAGTCACTGAGTGAGGAAGGTCTTTCCATACCAAAATGCTAGCAGTGAATTCAGTGAATTTATGCTGCTATGAGGCCTCTTTTGTTCAACCTTTAGATATTGGTTTAGGATTTAGAGACTGGAGGTAGCTAATGAATAGACTTCAGATTTACTTGTTGTGATTACAGTCATTGATTTATTTTATATCTTTTACTCTTATTTGCAGTAGTAAAACAGCATGGGGAAAATGAGCATTGTTCTGGCAATAGGTGAGAAATGCTTCCACTACCTGTATCATGCAGTATTTAAGAACATCCACGTAGATCCAAATAAATTTGTATTGAAGGGATTTAATGCAACACATCAATTACAGATTAATGAACTACTCTGTATAATTCAAGACCTCCAGTTTTATTTTTTAATATTTGTGGACTGGAAGCGGCTGAAATAATTACTTCAGTTTTCTACTTCATGTTTGGCATGAGTTCTAAATAGAGCACACCCACCCCTGCTCCACCATGCACACACACACCATACAACCGCCCACATAAACTGTGTCATTCATGGAACCAGTCTGAACCACCAAGACACTGGAATACAATCTTCAACAGCAGTAGATGTGAAGTAAATCCAGTTGAATAAAAACCTAGAACTGGGCATTCCATTCCCTTCATAGAGCACAGAAGCAAATGTGTAGCCAAATTAGCCTCCCATTAAGGACACAGTCTAGTTTTCAGTAGAAACAATCCAACTACTCTCCACTCTAAGCATCCAGTCTGTTAACCCCATTATTTAAATGAACTTGGGAAATGATGACACACACCTTTTTGTCCCTCCTCATCAGCTCTGAATTTCGAGGGGCAAAGGAAGTGGAATGCATGCTTAATTGAGGCAGTAAATACAAGGCTGTAGCAGATTGTTTTACTGTTAAATACAGTAATGAGTTTTTAATGGCCGCTGTCCAACATTACACTGGAGAAAAATGGTTTATTAGTAATAATAATAGCTGGCACTTTTGTCTTCAAAGCATTTTACAAATATTAGCTCATTAATCCTCCAGCTGCCACTGGGAGGCAGTGGTAACTGTTTCTATCCTCAGTTTACAGCTGGTGAAACAGGAAAACAGAGGTAGTAACCAAGTTTTCAAAAGCAGGTTTTGGGTATAGAAGTCAATTTCCAATTCAAACAACTCCTGTCCTTTTTTTTTTTTTTTTTTTTAGTTTTCTGATTTTATTAACACAACTACAATGTGCACATAAACTATCCAACTATTCATTTTCTTTGCTGCACAGCCTGGCATTGGGATTGGTGACTCCGTTGGCCAGCTGGGCTGCTCTTTCCACAATGGGTCTGTGGTTCTTGGAGGAGACATTGTGAGCAATCTCTACTCGGTAGGATCTGTTGCACCTCAGCAGCCCTTCAAGCTCCTTGGCAGTGTGGACTAGGAACTTCCAGAAGCCACTGGGCAGCACATGCTTTGTTTTCTTGTTGCTCCCATAACCAATGCTGAGCATCAAGATCTGGCCCTTGAATCTTCTGCGCACCCTATTGTCAGTGTCTTTGGGCTTCCACCAGTCGCTCTTAATTTTGACGTATCGGTCTGACGGGTGCTGGATGAATTTCTTGGTCCTTTTTTATTTCTTATTTTTATTTTTTTAAAGATTTTATTTATTTAATTGAGAGGTAGAGAGAAAAAGAGAGAGAGAGAGAACGAGTAGGGCGTAGAGGGAGAGAGAAAGAGAGAAGCATACTCCCCTCCCCACTGAGCAGGGAGCCTGAGTCGGGGCTCGATCCAAGGACCTGAGCCACCCAGGTGCCCCTCTTGGTCCTTTTTTAATGATCTTGGGCTTCATCAGAGGTCTGAGAGTAGCCATGATGCCAAGTAGGTGATGGCTGCCATCTCCACAGGAAGAGAGGACTCATATCAATTTTTATACATAATTGGATGGCATTCACTGTGATGACTGCCAGCCCTTTTTTGAGGGGTTAGTGGTTAAGGTCAAATCCAGTTTATTTGAACCTGATTCACAAAAGCACACATTAGTTGTATCCAAATTGCTCAATGGTGGTCCTTTAGTATTATTTCAAGCAAGTCAACTGTGTGAAAAAATTCAGCCCAAATCAATTTCATGCAGAAGCTTCTATACATGGAAAAAGTGGTCTGTTGAGAAATCTAGCCCCACTGAGAATTAATTGCTAGAGATTACAAAGCAAAATGGAATCAAGGTCAAACTTAAACATCTTTATTTGGGCTTTCTATTTTTATTCATTCACTCAGATCTCCTTTATGGAAAATAGTATACATCTCAAATTAGTGAACAATAGTAAATAATCCAAAGAGCCTATTATTCATTCTGATGTACTCTATAGATGTTAAAATTGTTATTATTTTTGTTTGTTTGCTTACCACTGTGGGCAATGTTTTCAATTTCTTGCCATTGTACAATGCCTTAAATATTTTAATCTAATAAATGAATTCTCCATTAAGTCATCAGATGCATTTTACAGAACAAGTTTAGAAAGTCTCTGGATTTATAACACAAAAACAGATGTATTTCTTGAGAAGCCGCCAAGTACTGTGCTCTAGAGAAGGAGACGTGGGTCAGACAAAAGTCCTATAGCAAATCCATTCCATCAAGTCCAAAGAAATGGGACTGGCTGTCTAGCCAAAGCAGAAAGCAAACATTTTTGCCTCTATTATAGAAAAAGGAGTTGGAATTCCTCAGCATCTGAGAATGCTACTTATATTTTGCACATTAAAAGATAATAATAGCATTTGCTTCTAAACACTCCAAACCAAAACACCAACTACCTCTCAAAATCCCAAATACATTGACCATGCCTAGAATAGCACTGAATTTTTTTTTTCCTTCAAAGCCTTATCTTAATTGACAGCTGTTAATAAAGATAGTGCCATCATATTGATAGGTGTCATTTTCAAGAACAGTCAGGCTGGTATATGACATCTGCCATTGCCAACGATTTCTATATTAATCTGGAGTGGCAGATACTCACACCTTTGTGGAAATGCCAACCGTGTAATGCAATTGGTTATATATAACATCCAGACGTGAGGGAAATCCATGCATATTGATATGACAGAGCAACAGAAACATTTCTGCCAAGAAATAAGAAATGGTAATAAGGGCAAGCAAACTTTGGGGAGGGTAAAGGTTGAATTTTACATATACTGGTGTCCAGGGACTGTTATAGAAAGAATCAGGCATCAAATGCTTTCATGACAAAATTTTGGAGAGAACACAAATGTCCTCCGCTCCCAATGTATCTCCCACATGGAAGTCCCTCACAATGAATTATTTGCATTAAAGCTTTTAAATAGTCTTTTTAAATGCTGCCATTCCTGGGATAAGTATGCATTTTCGGGAAATACCTTAAGAGGAATCCTTTGTATCTATTTTTCCACATGTTTAACTGAGATAGTGTAACACAGAACAGGTAAATTTGGATAAACAACAGAGACGGGTGCTAGCTCTTGATGAAGACTATAGCGAGAGAATCCTGCTCCTCAGGGGGGCACCGATGGACACTGCACACCTGGGGAATGGAGTCCAAGAGAGAAGAGAAAGGACATGCAAAGGACTAAATGTTTGAGCTTCCCCCAAAATTCATATGTTGAGACCCAAATTCCAATGTGATGATATTTGGAACTATGGCCTCTGGTAGGTAATTAGTTCATGAGGTGAAGCCCTCATGAGTGGGATTAATTCCCTGATAAAAGATCCAGAGAGCTCTCTTGTGTTCCTGCCATTCTTGTGGGGCAGATACAGAGAGAAGTCAGCCCGGAAGAAGGTCCTCACAAGAAGACCATGCTGGCACCCTGGTCTCAGACTTCCAGTCTCCAGAACTATAGGAAATAAATTTCTGTTGTTTATAAGCCACTCTGCTATGGTACTTTGTTATAGCACCCTGAACTGACACAGGGTGCAGAAAGTGTATGAGAGACTCAAAGGGAACACAGGGTGGCAGTTAGGGGCTTGGGGCTGGGACTCAGATACTTCTGAGTTTGAGTCCCGGTGAGTCCTGGCTCTGCCACTTCTAAGCCATACAGGATGACCTTGGAAAAAAAGCCCACTAAGTCTATGTCATCCAGCTTAAAATGGGTATTATAATAATAGTACTTTACACAAATCACTGATGCAGAGAATGCAAAATATTATTATAAACATGCAGTAAGTGGTAGCTATTTAAACATCAGCCTGGCACAGCCTTAGTCCTGTCTCTAGTATAAAACAATTATTCAATAAAAGCTTTTTAAATGACTTGTCAGTATATCATAGGACCTACGATCAATCAATCAGTCAATCAGTCAATCAATATATCATAGAATTAAAGAAGCTATGGAAAATCAAATTTCCTTATCTTTGGGCAGGGCTACATTCAGCCTTGGAAATATAACTGGTAATGTTTTCAATATTTCCCCTAGACTCATTACATCCTTCAGTTTATACATTAACTCTGATTTTTTTTTTTTTTTAATTCATCAGCTATAACACATTTCTCTTTTGTTTCAAATAAAATCTAGGGGCGCCTGGGTGGTGCAGTCAGTTAGGCAACTGACTCTGAGTTTTGGCTCAGGTTATGATCTCAGGGTCGTAAGATCGAGCCCCACTCTGGGCTCCGCGCTTAGCACGGGAGTCAGTTTGGGACTCTCTCTCTCTCTACTCCTCCCCCTATCTGCTTTCTCTCTCTCAAATAAATAAATAAATCTCAAAAATAAGTAAATAAGAACATCTAAAAGCAGTAGTGTGGGCTATGAACTGGATCACAATTCAGGATATCTGAGCCTTAATTCTGGTTTCACAAACACTGCCTAACCAGTTATCAGACCCTGCTTGTTTTTTCATCTATAAAATGGGCTAACAACTTGTCCCTTATTGTTCATCATGTAACTGTAAAAGTCAAGCAAGATGATAAGGAAAAAAAATCTCTAAAATGCTGAAAGCGTCTAAATATTGCAAGACATTATAATTTTTCAATAGAAATCTTCAAAAGTAATCTTCTGAATGGATGGAAATGTAGTGTTGAGTGTGTCAGAAAAGGTCTTCCCCTTGAAATTTTTCATGAGATGTGTTATTTCCTTTGAACACATCAGTACACAAAACATCCCATAATAAGCTGATATTCTGTCACTTTACATTCTTTAGCAAAGGTCTTTGATGCAGTAACGAACTGAATTCACAATCAACTCCAACTGCATCAAATGATCAAAAATCACCACATTTTTCTTACCTACTTGCCTTCCATTACACTGTGAATTGCATCCCTTAGCCCCAGGGAACACAAATGCCTCATATCAGTATGCTACCAATGCATCCCTGATTATTGCTTCATCCTCTTCACCCCGATACCACTATGCCAAAGAAGAGGGATACCCCTCCGGAGATTCAAATGTCCAGATTACAGTGACTTTAAGCTGTCAGACTGTTATTTGAGGGTATTTCCACTTCACAGGCATTAACACCTGCAATCCTTAGCATCAAATTTACCACTTGCAGCAAAAGCTTTTGTTAGGGAAGAACCTCTGCTAAAAATGCAAACCTTTTACCATAGAAGCTATAATATGCCTTTTGCATCAGTCTCTCTGCTGTCTCAGCTCTCATCTTGGAAAGAGATTATACAGGAGAATGGACAGAACTGTCTGGAGGTTTGGAGACTGCAGCAGAAACCCACCTCTGAATGGGAGCATGCCCATCTAGGGCAATGAACGAAGGGCACAGAATGACAAAGGAAAGTAGAGGAAGATGGCTCTGAACACAAATTTAATGATTTTCCATTTTGTTCTACTTTTGGCAATTCAGACTTTCTCCTTCCCCATTACCTGCATTCCATAAATTTTAAGGCTTAAGGTGTGCTGGATATTCTCCATTAACCTCAGGTTCCGATCCGTTCTCCACCTTCTTCCATCCTACTCTGTGCAGAGGGAACCATCTCCGCAGACCACTTCAACCAGGTTCCCCTGCCATCTGACTCCTGGTCAAGTTTGGCCACTCCGAGGAAGGAGCAGGTGGTCTGCATCTGCCACTTGACTGTGGCTGTTTCTTTACAGGTCCTGGCTGGCAGCCTTTCCCAGGCCTACTGCTCTCACCTCCTTAGTAACTTCTCTTGGCACTGTCCCACTGGATGAGGGGCAATAATGGCTCTTTGGCAGCCCTTGTTGGTTTCCCTCAAGCCTGTCCAAAAAGATGTGGTCCCTTCTTGAAACTCCCTTCAATTGCCTCTCGGAGTATGCTTTTACATAAGAAAAAATAAAAGTAAAAGCAAAAGGAGACCAAATCTTACTCAGAGAAAACATAAAACTCTGGGTCCTTTAAAACTGTCAAGGGGACACGCTACCCACTTCCAGCCAATGGAACTCTCCGGACACTCAGGTTCAATACTGTGAGGACATCACATTTTTAAAGATAAGTCAGAAGTATGAATTTTTATGTGAAGTCCCTGGGTTTTAAATGTTGGCTGAAATACTTCTTAAACACTCCTTGGGCCAAATAAAACACATATGTAGGCTAGGTTCAGTCTAAAGGACATTAGTTTGGATCCTAAATAGACTATGGTGCCTCTTCTTCAGGAAAAAAAAAAAAGTTCTGCTTTTTGTTGCAATGCATACTTACAAGAAAGGTGGAAATTCACATCTATACAACTTTTTCTTACACAACTATTTAGTCCTAAAAAAATAATTCTCTCTCTATCTCACTTGAAATCTCAAAGCAAAAGAGAAACATTCAGACTCAAAGTCACAGGAATCTTGGTATCTGGGTCTGTTCTAAATGTATGAATCTAATCAAATCACTTAATTTCAGTATGGCTCATTCCGTTCATCTGCAAAATCAAGATAATGACTTCTTTCCTACCATCTTCATAGAGACATTTGGCTGAGAAATGAAATAATACACAGTAAATGAAAAGTGCATTTGAGCTCTTCAGAGAATAAAATGCTGTTTAAACCAAAGGAATTAGTAAGAAAAACCTCAGAGGTTTGCCAAAGCTTTTTTTTTTCTTTCTTTTCCAACCACGTTTCATGACACCGAGGTAACTGCAAATCAATGCATCAGGCCAACATGATCTTCAAGAACATCTACCCCAATCTAAGTCGGTGGTACTCAACCCTCCAGGTACATTACTCTCACCAGGAGCTTTCAAAAATCCACAAGTCTTAGTTACCATCCCCAGGGATTCTGATGGAATTCATCTGGGTTGGTAGTTTTTAAAAAGCTCTACAGGTGGTTCTCCTTTCAGTTCAAACTGAGAACCAGTACTCTTGGGATCTTTCAAATACGTTGAACAATCACTACTACTATATGCATGCATAACTGACGTAGGTATCAACAATTTTCCATTTGATTGTGCCATGATGACGGTTCACACTTATTCACATGCAAAGGGATACACACACACACACACACATGCAGAAGCACATCTCTCTATCCATTCATAGACTGAATGTGGAATAGATGGATAATTATTATAATTAAAAGCCAGAATTAATTAAGTGCTTAGTAAGTTCTACTAAGCTGTCTATAAAGATTGTTCCCTATAATGTTCACAATAATGCACACAGGCTGGGCATGGATATTAACCTCCACTCCATAGAAGAAATCAGTGTTAGATTAAAATGACTTAGCCAAGGTCACACACCAAGGAGTTAGCGGACTTTGATTTGGAACCCAGGCAGCCTGATTACTCTAGCTAGTGCACCAGTTTGCTTCTCACGGTGCCAGACAATATAAGGTTTATGAGATGCATAAAATGGAACGTGTGCTCAAGAATGTTAAGATATGAGAAGGGAGGGCGCCTGGGTGGCTCAGTCGTTAAGCATCTGCCTTCAGCTCACGTCATGATCCCAGGGTCCTGGCATCGAGTCCCACATCGGGCTCCCTGCTCAGTGGGAAGCCTGCTTCTCCCTCTCCCACTCCCCCTGCTGGTGTTCCCTCTCTCACTGTCTCTCTCTCTCTGTTGAAAAATAAATAAAATCTTTAAAAAAAAAAATTTTTTTTTTAATTAAAAAAAGATATGAGAAGGGAATTTTGATGCGCACTAAAATTCACAGGCTGAATGGGAAAGTGGTACGCTGTAGTCCCTGGAGTTAAGGAGAGTTGGATTAGAAGATGGGCAGCTGATGGTTTTGCTTAGCTCCTACTTTGCAACTATTGGGGAAAATGAGATGCACCCAAACGTCAGAAGGGAGAACAATTAAAACCACCAGGAAAAGAAACCCTGTTTAAAGAAGAGCATACATTTATACAGTTGCCATATTTAATACATATATTATTCCATCATCTGCCAGCATCATTTGGATTGGATATTTATGCCTTCTTAAATTTACCTAAATTGTCAGTTCAACCAGCAAACCACAATTTTTGAAGAATTCATCTCAGTTCAAACTCTCTGATTCTTATTATGTATAAATATACACATAGACACATACATATTCCTAACAATTTGATTTCCAAAGAGATAAACAAATTGTAACCTCTTGGTAGGAACAAGCTATTATGAAATGAAAATAACATTTTTTTCACAGAAAATTTTAAAAACTGAAAACAGAATATGCATTCTCTTTGTATTTTTATCTAAACACAATAGGAAGGTAAGCAGGATCATTTTTTATCCACAATACATAAAATCTCAATCAGTTATGGTCTATTTGTGCACTGACTAAAAACATTCGTTAACAAAACAGAATTTTCTAGTTTACTGGATAAATATACCAGAAAAAATTGCAGAATAATGTTAGGTTGCCAAGCAACCACAGCTCTACTCCCTCTTGTTTGTGATCAATCCAACTCATTCATCAAGCTTCCAATCCCAGTGCTAGAGAATTCCAACCAATTTGTTTCTTGGGAAAATTATAGTGACTTTCGGTAACACAATAACACTTTTATTCTCAGAAGATAAACTTAGATGTTCTTTCGATCAAAGGGATGTGTTAATTCATTATTCTCTACATGGTGCTAATGAGAAAGCTATAATTAACTAACTACACTATTGCGACACACATAAAATAAACTGCAGTAATTAGTAATGTTTAAGGTGTTAACCAGCCTCCAAAATTAGAAAGTACAGAATCTTTCCTCCAATAAAGATGTGGAGAAATGAGAAAGCACCATATCTAATTAAATTGGGAATTGTTTCCATTCTTCCCTCGCACCCCAAAGAGGGGGAGAGTCATGGTCGCCAAAATGTGAGAGATTTCACTTCAATAGCAGAGAAAATGGCTCAAAGCCAATTCTACCTGTAGGTAGACATAAAATGCTGGCTAATAATGTAATCTTTTCTTTGAAAGAATGCTTAGCACAATATTTTTCCAGGAATGAATAGAAAGAATATTATGCTTTCACTCATTAGCTGTGTTAACTTAGCATATTGTATGTAAATCACCATAATAATTGCATTCTCTTCAGACTGAATTAGTTACAATGAAGCTGTAATCAAAATGCTCATAATTGAAAATATAGTATTCTCGGTCTCGGTTTGAAAAAATCACAAGCAACACTGATTGAATCAGATAATACAGCACATCATTGAAAACAGCCTTAGTATAGAGACAACTTCCTCCTCTAGCTTATACCTTTGCATGTCAATTAGCTCCCCAAATTCCAGATCTGTCACGGTTTTCTATGTCACCCTTTGTCTTTGGCCTAACTTAAGCTTTCCATGTGCACTACTGCTTAGATTTTCAGGGGAAAATACAAAAGAGTGAAAAGCTAAATTTTTGTTTCTAAAATGTATTAGACACCATGGCACTGTTGGGTGTCATAAATCAAAGGGCGAAATAATTTCCAACAAATGAAACATTTAATGCCAATGCTCCTGGGAAACAATATGTAAATGATCACATGAATTTCAGGCAAGCTGTCACACCAATTCCTCAAGGTACCTTTTAAAGATGACATATTCACTGTGAAGAAGGGGGTGTTGTCATGCAAAAGTCAAACTTAAAGCAATACTCTACTATCTGAATTGATATTCACAGGGCTTCCTGACACTCATTCCTTCAAATCTAATGCCATCCAGCCCCCTCTATTACTTAATTTTCCTTTATGAAATTAAAAACAGCAACAACAAAACCTAGCAGAATCATAAATCAGTCTTGATCATTAACCTTATTTAATTCTCCGTTTAAAAAAAAAAAATGAACCAGACTAATTATTTCCACAAAGCAATTTTGGGTCAAACAACCTATCTTCAGAATTTTCAAAAGTAAACTATATTTAATCCAGCAAATATTTTCCAAAGTCAGGTCTATTTTGTGAAAGTCTTAAGGAACTTTGTGATGGGAATGTATGTCCAGTTTTACTTGCTTCAGATCCACCAGGACACAACTATATTTTAATAAGCAAATGATATTTTTAAACTGTATTTAAAACCAATCCAGTAAATGGGATTAATTAATTTAAAGGTAATAAATACATTATGTGCAATATCAAATCCTGTCATTCTTACAGTTAGGTCCATGGGATGTTTTTTTGCTCATCACCAGGTAAGTTGGAGCACATAATAAAGCCATGAGGTAGCAATAAACATCTGCAGTCTTTTCTTTAAAGGACCCATAAGTATAGATGCAACAGAGAACAATCTAAAAAACATGTATTAATCATCACAGTCCTACTCTTCTGCAGTGATGTGGGTAAAAACATGCCCAGAAAGAGATTTTTAATGAACTGCCATAGCCAGTACTCACACTTGCCAAGAAATAACTATTTGTCTCCATTTATTCACTGACAATATTCAGGAGCTTGGGAGGAATGATTATACACTATGCTCTCTGCCTTTACTAGAGGTAAATCCACCACAGCACTTAAGG
>NW_023270855.1:17449350-17480887 GCF_011800145.1 Mirounga leonina
GCCAACGTGACCAGCAGTTGGTGAGTTTCTATCTTCCAATCTGCTGCCATCCAGAGCTATGTAGGAGTTGTACGGGGCAGTAATACTTAATATCCATTGACACTCTCCAAAATTAGAAAACACAGTATTTTGCCTTCTATAAAGATGCGGAGAATTGAGAAGGGCCCATATCTAATTAAATTGAGGATTAATCAGTAATAACAGTAACGCCATCAGCAACCATAACTAACTCAGGGTGTTTATTTATTTTTTTTTTTTAAAGATTTATTTATTTATTTGAGAGAGCGAGAATGAGAGAGAGTACATGAGAGGGGGGAGGGTCAGAGGGAGAAGCAGACTCCCCGCCGAGCAGGGAGCCCGATGCGGGACTCGATCCCGGGACTCCAGGATCATGACCTGAGCCGGAGGCAGTCGCTTAACCAACTGAGCCACCCAGGCGCCCACTCAGGGTGTTTATTAAGCATAAACACGAAGCTAAACGGTCTTCTTGGATTATCTTATTACAGTCCTGCAAAAACCTAATAAGCAAGGTATCGATATTATCTCTATTATTTAGAAGGGGAAACCGAGGCACGGAGTAGTTAAGTGGCTCGTCCAAAATCCCACATCACAGAGACGCCGGAGCTGGAGCTGGAACCCGGCTGGGCGCCTCGAGAGACCGCGCGGCGCGAGCCCAGGCGGCTCACCAGTTGCCCCCCTCCGCGCGCACGCGCACATGCCCCCCGCCCCCACGGGCGTTCCGGAGAGCTCGTCGTCGCGCACGCGCGTGCCCAGGTGGCCGCTTGCGGGGCCTGGAGGCTCCTCCGCGGTTCTCCAGGGCGGGGCCGAACCCCAGCGACCGTCGCCTAAGGAAGGCTAAGCCGCGGGCTCCCTCCCCGCCGCGCCGCCCCGCTGTGCCACTAGACGCCTGCCCTTCGCCTCTCGCCTTCTACCCGCTCCCCAGCCCGCCTTCCCGGCTGACAGCCGGACCACCCACCCCGCGCTCGCCCCAAGGCGCGGCTCCGGACGTGGGTACCTGGGCCCGCGCGACAGCGGCTTCTTCGGCCCCTGGGCTTTCGCAGGAATTCCTCAGCCCTGCGCCTGACTGAGAAAGTGCGGCTCACACAGCGTGCAAGAGGAGTGAGAATCAAGGGGCCAGCGTTCCCCAGCCTCCCAGCCTCCAGGCTCCAATCCCTGCTCTCCAAATTAATCACTTTCTCTCTCCCCACGCACACTCTTACTCAAAAAAAAAAAAAAAAAAAAAAAAAGAGAGAGAGAGAGAGGCACAAAGAAGAAGGGACCATCCGTGACTGGCATCTCTAGCTCCACCAGCTCGGCTACCAAGGAGCCATGGCAACCACGCCCCCGGCCTGGCCTCTAGCCCCCACGGTGGAACTCCTTAACCTTCCCGTTTTCACGCCGCCCTCCAACCCTGCTGTGCACAGATCTCCCCTTTCAAGCTGGCGGCTACACCGAACCCCAACCAGTACCTGGAATCCTCCCCTGAGAATGGGAGCAAGATAGGGGTGGGGTGGGGTGCGGGAGAGAACATTGCCCTACGACACAAGAGATGGTCAGGGGCAGGGAGGAGTGCGACCAGGACTGACCCCAAACCCAGGCAGACCTCCGACCCCCTACTGGGGAGAGGGCTGCAATCTCCAGGAGGGTCTGGAATGCTCGCCAGAGGGTCGGGGGCAGTGGGGGGGGGGGGGAGGCTGGAGGAAAGACAGAGGGTTAACCTACCCGTAACCACGCGGAGGAAGTGGGAGCTGGAGCATTCGTGTAGCGGGTTCACTCTGTCCGACTGACACGGAGCTGTGTTTGAATCCACCCTCAGCCACCAGGGGGCGGGGCGGGGAAAGGGGGTGTCTCTTCCCGGGTTAGGGCTTTAGGCAAGGATGGAGCCCTGATTGCGCACCATTTCCTATCCACGCTGAGTTGACCCCTCCCAGCAGCAAACCCTTAATCCGCCTTCCATCGCGCCCAAAGAGTTGGCTACGGGGCGAACTGGGAGAAGCCGTAGGGCTAGCAAAACAGATGCAAATTAACCCCCACCCAGACACACCTGAGCCGTCTTTGGCTTTAGATCTGTTCCGTACCTTCCCTCAGGGAAACTTCTCCCCCTAGCTGGCTTGCTGCGGGAGAGGGACGCGCGGTGCCCAGCAGCTCCGAGCGGATCCAGGGGAGTTTCTTGCCGGCCGCTTGCAGCTGATCCACACGCGGGTCTGCCGGCTGAGATCCCGCCGGGCCCCTCCCGCCGCTGGCCGTGGCCGCGGCCGCGAGAGCGCTGGACCTGTTCTGGCTTGCGCTCGGATCCACGCCCTCCGGGCGGAGGCTGGCTAGCGCCTCTCCTCTCTTCCTCGGCTGCGCTCCGCCACCCCTCACCCACGCCGCTTATTTTCCCTCCCTTTGCACGCTCCCTTAAGGACAGGGAGAGCTACAGGCTTAAGACTTTTATTTCATGGTGAAAAAGCAAGGGACGAAGCCAAAACTTCGCTCGTCATTTTCAACATCCATGGTCAAAAAAGGTAGGATCGCTGTCCCTTTTATCTGCAAAAACGAATTAAAAAAAAAAAAAAAAACCCTCCCCCTCCCGATGGTTTCACTCAGTACATATTCCAGACACGGGTCGCCGGTCTGGATTTCCTTCATTGCTCCATGTTGGAAGGGTGTGGTGCCATGTACCTATTAAAAATATTCTTTTTGCTTTCCTTCCTTATTTATGGGTGTGATGAGGTTGCCTACTTAATTTACAAAAGATGCTACTACGATAAGCTAACAAATGATTACATACATAAATTTGGGCACCTTTCACTGTTAAACATTTTTTAAATTTTTGTTTTAACACTTACAGTCTAATTTTACCACATTGTTCTGTAAAGTTTTTCCTATTTATTCTGTATTAATTCGCTATTATAGGGTAGAAGAAAGCCCTGTGTGCTTATTTCCACTGCAAAAGGCCATTTCTGATGCCTTATCAATTACACCAAAACATGTAAATTTTATTTTAGGATTCCAAAATTAATTTGGGAAAGTTACAGGCTTTTGCAGTTATTTATACACCCCTTTCATTTTTTTTTCACTCCATGATCATATTTTCCAAATTTTTCACACAATGCCACTTAAAAAAATTCTGTTTAAGTTCTCTCTGATGGCAGGAGAATCGTTGACTTCTAATTTTTACTCCACTAAAGCAGTAAGATTAACTTTACAGTCTGGTTTTGTTCTCATCTTGTACATTGAACAATGAGGACATTTAGAGCTGTGAGCTCCCCTCAGAGTGGGTTACCACTATAGTAGCAGCTAGAGGGAAGGCAATTCAGAATTCTGCTTCAGAAGCAACTGAATAAAATATTTTGAAAATGAATTAATGGACTTTTAAACTTTAATAATTGCTAACCTTGGAGCCCTGATTCTGTCAGTTCATGTGTGGGCCCAATTCTTACTGACTGCATTGCAAACTGCAAATGCAAGTGAGGGCAGGATTTGTCCTGAGTTTAAATTGTACTGCTAGAGTAATTTCTTTGCCCGAGGCATCATTATTCACATGGCATGTTTTCTAAAGTAGAAACAAAGATAGAATATTGAATGAAATTTCAAGAGGGAAAACATAGGAAAACATTTCCAAGGTCAAGGAGACACAAAGCTGAGTTGAACTCAGAAGTTGACCACCTTCTGGATAAGCCTTCTCTGACCAGAAGACTCAAAATTCAATCCTGGCCAGACCAACAGAATACTCTTCAACATACAGCTCTTCTTTTCTCTATGATTTGTTTGTTTGACATTAGGATCATTATGAAAAGATATATAGAAAGAGAGAGGGAGAGAGATCCTAGTATTTATCAGTCATTGTTCAAGGTGCTAGGGTACAGTGGAAAACACAATAGACAAGGCTAGCTGCTTCTTTTTAAGTCAAATATCCAAAAATATATTAAAGAATACCAAGGCATAATACCTGAAACAAAAAGATGAAGGGTCAGTTCTTAAAAATGAGTTTTCTTGAAAGGGAAATAGCATACTTCTGAGTCTCTGACACTGCGTATAAATGAGAAACTAATAGCCCAATAGTAAGCCCAAAGCTTACTAGGGACAGCCATTAAGTCTGTATATATACAATATACTCTATCCCAGGCAAATAAATTTGAAGTGAGGAGGAAGGAAAAGTACATAAGGAAAAAGGGAAGAAAGGAAAGAGAAAGGGAAGAGGGAAGACAATGATTCACCAAAAAAGGAAAAAAGAATTTAAAAGAAAGAATTTTAGCCAGCTAAATAAAACTTTTTAAAGAAATGCAAAATAGAAGCAGATGACTTAAATTTCCACATCCAAAAAATACCTCATAGATGTTATCTCCAAGGATAGGTTCTTTTTTTTTTTTTTTTTTTTTTGATACATTTCCAAAGGCAGGCCACAAATGTAGGTTTTTCTGACCCAAAGAACTTAAAACAGCTCACTGCCTCAGATTCCGGAAAGGCTGGAACCCGAGACCAGAAGGCAGCCTTTAACCAGAGTGGATATTTGGTGAAGCTACCTTCTGCTGCTGCTTTGAAACCCTCTCTTGGCTCCCATCCTCTGTCTGACACTTTGTTCAGACCAGTTCTCACTCAACAAACAATCCTCATCTATCAGGCATCACACAATTGCACGTGAGTGCTAAAGAAAGACTAGATTTCTTACAAGTCACATGGAAATTGGGTTGCATTAGCTTTGAAAGGTGTGAATTTATCTCTCACAATTGAGGAAGGCCATGTAAAATAAAAATACGACTATCAAACCACGAATGAAGGCGAGAAAGGAGGTCTTTCATGAATAGAAGCAGAAGGTGAGAGAGATAGGCCAGTCATCTGGAAAAAAGAGAAAAGGTATTAAGAGCCGGGGTATTTTTCAGCTTTTACTGCTGATTTACTACCTATCCCCAGCTTGAACCATCATTTGGTATCATTCCCAGAGCCAGGACCATTGGAGGAGTATTGCTTTTTGGCAAAGCCAAGTAGCTAGTGATATGGCAATGTTCCTAGAAAAATTGTTTAGCGGAAGAGCTGTAGTTTTTGAAATGGCATTTCAGTCTAGCAGTTCTGAATAGTCACAGATCCACAGGGATTTTTCTGGCCAACTACTGTCCTAAAGGAAGGCAGGATGTTCCACTGAGGGGTAGCTCCTCAAAGGCAACCTTGGAAGTTCAAAGCAGCTACCTTCAGCTTAGATATTAAGAAAGCTAAAAAGATCATATTAATTCTGCAGAGTTAAACTGACAGTGTCGATACTCCTTTAACTTGTCCTTTAATACAAGAACAAAAAGACATGTATTAAAAATCAAAGGGCAATCATTCTGGAACAAATAAAAAGGTAACGTTTTGTCATGCCATGGATCATTAATATGTGAGATTCAGCCTTAAGAGGTCATGGAACCAGATATTTTCACTGGATTTTTTTAAGGGCTAGGTAATTTCACAGCCATTAATAACATTATACTTATGTAGTTATGATCATGCTAAGTGTTATCAAATCTCATGCTTTAAGGCATTTGTTGATTACTTGTAAAGATAAGAAAGATTTCTTGTCCTTCAGTCAGAAATGCTCAAATGCCCATTATGACCACCTTACTCTCCTACTGATGTTTGCTCCAAAGTCCTGTGCAGTGAAGTCTTATCTCGAAGGCCTGAGAACAGGTTTATAGTATGAATTCATTTGTTGGGAAAAGTCTTCCTAGTTTTGGAGGATGGGAATTTCATTTAAATCTCTCTATATCCAACATAATACAAAATCTTTTCAATCTGGAAAAGTACCTCAGATAGCATATTCTCTTATAGCTTCCTTTTATACTTGAGGAGGGCAAGGTTCAGAAGTTTTCTCAAGATTGTACAACAGGTTGGTGGTCTAGAATTCAATATATATACTGAATTCTCTCTCTATATATATAAATATATATATTAAATATATGTATACTTAATCTTGTTAATAATTAATATATAGATATTCTTACTCTTGTATGATTTGAGAATATGACAGGCTACTGTCATCTTGAAACGTAATTGTATTTATTCCAGTTTTGCTACAGCAAACAAGATAAATGCTGAATAGTGAGATGGTGAACGATACCAGGAGAATAAGGGCTGATCTTTACAGAAACAAATAGCCAAAATGAAGGTCTTAGTTGATCCTTTTCTTCTATTTTGTCCAGTTGATTTTGGAAATTGTTTTCCCATTCTCAGAATAAAGGAAACTTATTAGAGAAAAGGGAGAGACCCAGTAGGTCTCCTTAATATAAGAGCTTGTGGCAGGCTGCTGGTTGCTTCTCTCCTTGCCCTGACCCCTCACCCTGCAATCTGTCTCCCCCCCTCTCCTGGCCACACAGCCACCTACCTAAACACTACATTTCACATTCACCCTTGTGACCAATTGTGGCCCCATGGCTAGTTTCTCACCAAAGGGACATGAGGAGAAATACTGTTGGCATCTACCAGGTCATCTTCTTAAAGGTAATCTAGATTCACTCTTCTTTTTCCTTCTAGCTAGCCTACAATAGTGAAATAGTCATGTGAGGATGACAAAAGAACCCCATTATCCTGAGTCCCTCAGGACTCTAGGAATTAGAGCCCACATACTACCATGAAGAACTGAAGTTCCCTATTTGAGCCAGTGTCTTTTGAGGTTTCTTTATTATAACTATTTAGTCTTTTCCCTAATTAATACAGTTATAATCTCTGTCATCAGAACAATTTCAGAATAGTCAAGAAAAAGAAGAATGGATGATATAGTAGGTATCCATTGTTTTGTGCTTGCCCAGCATTGATAGACATCCATACAGCAACCAATCCTAGGAAATAACATCTCCTACGTTTATGTGGCTGAGTTGAGGCTGATGCCAATACTTCTTATCTACCACTGGTCCAGATATGTGACACAGGTAGAGAATCCATATTCCCTATCCCTCTGTCTATGGTGATTAGAGCAATGAAAAGCAACAGATCAAAAGAAGTTAATGAAAGACCCATCCGGGATGTATGCTCGAACCATGAGGAAAAAACATAGGATTACTCAGGAGGCATGATGTAAGGTAGAAGGGGGCTGCTTAGCACCACTTAGACAAAGCATGCCTGAGAACAAAACCACCACAGGGAAAAGAAAAGAACACAGACACTTGACACTTACTTGAAGACTTAGGTCTTCAAAGAGATGAAAGCTGCTTTTATTTTTTTTAATTTTTTAAAGATTATATTTATTTATTTGATAGAGAGAGAGACAGTGAGAGAGGGAACACAAGCAGGGGGAGTGGGAGAGGGAGAAGCAGGCTTCCCGCTGAGCAGGGAGCCCAATGTGGGGCTCGATCCCAGGACCCTGAGACCATGACCTGAGCCGAAGGCAGTCACTCAACCAACTGAGCCACCCAGGCGCCCCTAGATGAAAGCTTCTTGTTTATTAAAAGCTGAAACTGAAATACATCTTGACTATGGAGCATTTAAACTCCATACCACAATACAATAAGCCCACAACAAGGGGTCAAAACAAATCTCCTGTTTGTATTGACAAGAAATATTTGCCTTATCTTATAGACGTTAGATCCTCTATCTTCTGCCAGTTTCTCACTCAGGTAGTTCTTTGGTGTTTTTTGTTTGTTTTTCTTTTTTGTTTCCCATGGACCAATCTAAGTTATTTATTTAAGCCATCTCCTGACATAGCAAAGGGATGGAAGATCAGTATACTGGTCATCATTTGATACAAGTAAGGAAGGTGAGCTTAAGGTCCCATATACTTTTCTGGTCTGTGTGCAGAGTCATGGCCCAAACTAGTGCTGTGGTCCCCACTGGGTAGTTAGGTCCAGGTTCTCTTTATTCGTCTTCATAGCCAGTGGGAAGTGGATTCACGTGAGAACAGATTTTTGCACAACCAGACCAACTGAAAAGTAAGAGGGGGAATCCCATAGAGGAGAGAGCCAGGGAGAGGGAGCCCCAGATTCTATGTTTTAATGATGCTCAATCTTCAGCTATCTGAAATATGTATTAATAGGACAGTCTCCAAACAGCTCTGCTGAGGTTCCAAAAGAACTGAATTGAGATGTCAACAATCCACTACAAAGGAGACTGTAGTTTGATCTAACTATATTTATTGCCTGATAAGAAAAAAAAATGATATTACTTGGAGAATATAACAGAATCCAGAATCTCTACAATACCAAGAAAACAATCGAGATGTCTCAACATATGATAAAATATATGTGATCCGCACTCAAAGAGAAGCCAATGGAGATCAACCCTGAGATGATCCACACATTGGACATAATTGTTAAGGAATTTAAAGCAAAATTATAATTATGCTCATGGAAATAAAATATTATCACACTGAATATAAAATTAGGAAACCAAAGCAGAGAAATAGAATCTCTAAAAAAAGAACCAAGTGGAAATTCTAGATTTGAAAAAAATACAAGATCAAAAATAATTTTCAAAATCTCAATTTGCTTAATAGCAGTCTAGAGATGACAGAGAAAAGAGTCAGTGGACTTGAAGCTAGATCAATATAAATTTTCCAGCATGAGAGAAAGAGAGGCAGAAAAATGAATACAGCCTCAAAACAGTTAGTATTTGTGTAATTGGTGTCTCAATAGAAGAGAGATATGGGACATAAAAATATATATTTGAAGACATAATGCCAGAAAATTTACCAAATGTGGTGAAAACCAGAAACTTATAGATTCAAGGATCTCAGCAAACTTTCAGCAAGATAAATACAAAGTGAACCCCACCTAGGTGCACAATAATCAAGCTGTTAAAAAGACAAAGATAAACGGAAAACCTGGAAAGAAGACAGAGAGTAAAGCAGCACATTGCATACAGGTGAAGAGCAAGTTTAAAATGCTGAAAGAAAAAAAGAAATCAACCTAGAATTCCAGGTTCAGTAAAAATATTCTTCAAGTTCGAAGGCAAAATAAGCATAGTTCCAGATAAAAGAAACTAAAGAGGGTATTGCCATCAGAGCTGCACTACAAGAAATGCTAAAAGTAGTTCTTAAAGCCAAGGGGAAATGATACCAGATGAAACTCAGATCTTTAGAAAGAAAGAAAGAGCACTAGAAATGGTAAATAGGTGGGTAAATATAAAAAATTATTTTTCTTTTGATTTACTCAAAGTATATGACTGTTTAAACCCAAAAGACCTAGCTCTTGCATCCAGTAAAACTGACAATTCCCCTAATTCAATAGAAAATGAACATTACCGCATGCACAAAAATGTCATCCTATATATGAAGACATGCTTTAATAATCTATATTTCCGGAGTAAAATATAGCATCTTTCATTATGTCAGTTTCATCCAGTGTTTTATTATTAGCACAACTACAGAAGCCTGCAGAGAATTTGCAGAAGGATCAGCCCAATTAGATAAAAATGAGAATCCTCTTTTCAGATCTAAATTTTGCATCATTATCTCTCTAGGAAGAGATCATTAAATTATGATTTAGTCACCAGGCTCTTTACTGATTAGAATGCAGAATAGTTAACCATTTGCATCTGAAAACAAAGTGGAATAAATATAGCTAGTCCACTTAAAAATTAAAAAAAACTTAAAATTGATCTAAATTTGAATGAATTGCTTAAGGTGAAGTACAAAACACCTCTCTGCCCAGCATAATAGGGTTTTTCTATTATGTGTGCCCAGAGGAAAACTGTTTTTGGTGGAAACAGCTAGGACTGATTAACTGATAAATATCTTACACACAAGGTAATTAACAATAACTCTCGTACATCAAACATGTTTTCTTCGCTTTATCCAATGAAAAATACATTTGAAGACAGCTCATTTTTGATTCTCAAAATGAGACTAATGATTATATGAGTACCAGAAACAATTACTATGAACCAAGAAAAGGTTTATCTTATAGTATTTCATCTAATATCATATCTGTTCTTTTATGCAACAGTTGGATATCATGAACAGAAGAAAGATGATATTTTTAATTTTTCATAATGACCTAATAACCAGAAATCATAAAAGAAGAATGCACAATGCATTTTGGTAAGTTTTTAAGGCATTGACAAGTGTCAACAGTCCAGTTAAAAGACAGAGTAAGACAGAACAAATAAAAGTGAGTTTGTTTTATAGTCCCAAACTTTTTTCTTTATGAAGTAAACATTTGGAGGACAGTAAGCTTTTTAACATACACAAAAATACCATGGATCTGGGGCGCCTGGGTGGCTCAGTTGTTAAGCATCTGCCTTTGGCTCAGGTCATGATCCCAGGGTTCTGGGATCGAGCCCCGCATCGGGCTCCCTGCTTGGCGGGAAGCCTGCTTCTCCCTCTCCCACTCCTCCTGCTTGTGTTCCCTCTCTCACTGTGTCTCTCCTGTCAAATAAATAAAAATCTTAAAAAAAAATACCACAAATCTAATGTACATACAGAAAACAATTTTCCATTAAATGCTACTAAATAAAATGCAAATCAAGTTTTTATAAACTGATATTATCTGGCAGCCTTGTTTTGTCTTTAATTCACACATCCACTCCAAAATTTAGATATAGTGAAAATCTAAAATGCTTACCAAGATATTTAATGAAGCATAATAATAAGCCTTGAAAAACTTAAAATGCTATTGAAACAAATTTCATTTTGATAATAAATTAATGTATTTACTAGGAATAAAATGCAAAGGTTTCCTGACTAATTCTTCCTCAACTGATTTAAATATCAAAATCTGGTGCCAGATTTTGAAGGTGATAGCTGGCAATTAACTTCTCTAAAAGTTTGTGAATAAAGCAAGGCATATGTTTCCACACTTGACAAATTACACACATCCATTATAAGATCTAGAAAAGAAAGGCATTCCCATGCCAACCTTCAAACCCTCAAGAAGAATTTATTCAAGCTATAACTCTACACCAATGACAGAGCAAACCAACATAAATGGGGACTTTACCAAAGGGATTTGTTTATAGAAGGGTCAGACGAGGTTTTCCCGTAAAATGCTGTAGAAGCCCAACCGTTTTGTTCTATTTCATTCTTACCGTAATAAACTCCTATCCTTTAAGTTATAGAGTTTTCTCACCATCGTGTGATCTAAGATGTAAGGGGAAACAGCCCTTCGTTAGAATTATCTCAAAGAAGGAAAATGCAGTACATTCTCTGAAATAGTGACTGTGGTTTTGTTCACACTCTTGGCCTCCTTGGGAATTGGTAGTTAAATGGAATTCTACTCGTGGAGAGCATCACCAATTTTGTACTTACTACTATCAGTAGGTATAATCTTGCATGTTTGTTGAAGATGGATGACTCTCTTTTTCCTCTTGATTCCCAAGAGATTGAACTTCAGTAAAAGGATACAGAAAGTGTCATTGAACCGGGCAACTATGGTGCATATTAAAGTAAGAAAAGTGCATAATAAAGTCAGAAAAATAACAAGACTAAAACATGAGCAAGCATTACTTCCCTAAATAGACAGATGTAATGGAGAGAGAGAAAAGGAAAAAAAAAAAAAAATCACATAATGCATACTAAAGAAGGCTTCATCCAGAAAACAAATTTTTATACCTTTATTACACATTCCCTGAGAAATAAATAGCCCTGTCAATAAAAATCTGTGGTATTCTGGGGTCAAAGTGGTCAACTGAAAAAGATCATTAAGAGTTTAAAAGGGAATTGGAAAATATACACACATAGGCAATTGACAACCAGATGAATTTTGTGAACCTCAGAAATTACAAGCATTTCCTGGGCCCTGCAAGAATCAGGTGAAATTGTATTAATGATACCACTATTCACATAAATTATCTTAGGAGAAAGGGGTAGCCTGTAATGCCACCTGAATCATCATCCAATACATACATATATATGTATATACACACAGAATCTGCATATGATAAACATGAAACATGGCACCTCTCCTTGAACGAGTATAATTAATTTTCCAATACTTGGAATAAATGGAACTTTAATATGTTTCGGAATGTTCTCGGTGATGAAAGCAGTAAGGTTGAGAATAGCAAAGACCATCTTGAATACCATAAGGAAGCAATACTTCCTTTCTATAGCTCAAGTTGGAATGATTCAATGCCTTCATAACAGCCTAATCCTTGCCAGAGTGGAATCCAGTGGAGATTTTCAAAATGGGCCCTAATAAGGATCCTTTTCATCTCAAATGTAGCTCTGATAACAGGACTGCTTGCAGGACACTCAGAAAATGAATAGAAGTGTAACATCCTGCTCTGAGGAAAGCACAGGCAGGATTCTCACCACTCCGCCAGGCCAATGCCAAGGTGTCAAAGACAAAGGGAGCTTTCCTATTACTGGAACATACAACTCATGCCAGTCAAATGCAACCCCTAAAGCTGATTTGTTGTCCCTCATGCATCAGTGCACTTACAGTCCAATTCTTTATAAATAGCCATTTCATTAAGGCCCAGTGTAAATATGGACTTGGCTTAGTAGCTAGCCAAGTTATGAAACAAATATTTATTCTGAGAGGTAAACAATTCTAAATAGCTCCTTGGCCTTTATAAACATAGTATTTGATCAAAACAGCAAAACCACCAAAGTAGAGCCAAAGAAGATATTTTCATTTAAATTCAATGATTTATTCTCACAATGGAAAACACAGTAGTGATGTTGATATAAAAGCAGAATCCGGTAGAATAATCAAGTTCTTAATCATCATGAAGACTGTTATCTCAGAATCTTAATCAGTTGATTTTGTACTTTAATTTTTTTTTAAAGATTTTATTTATTTATTTGAGAGAGAGAGAATGAGAGAGAGCACATGAGAGGGGGGAGGGCCAGAGGGAGAAACAGACTCCCTGCTGAGCAGGGAGCCCGATGCGGGACTCAATCCCGGGACTCCAGGATCATGACCTGAGCCGAAGGCAGTCGCTTAACCAACTGAGCCACCCAGGTGCCCTGATTTTGTACTTTAATTTTACAGTAATGGAGATGACTTGACTGATATCTATAGTTTTGTTGTCTTATGACAAAGCAGCACATGGAGTTTAAATTAGCCTTGATTTAATGGTACAGAATGTTGCCGTGGAATAAAGTGAGGACATGAATATATCTTCATAAAATTAAGTGATCTGGAAATTTCTAAATCAATTTGCTTTGATTAGGAAAGTTATATTTCAATAAATGATCAAGTATTTGCTGAATACTTATTATATACCAAAAATAAGAACCCTGAAATAAGACATAGTCCATTCTTATTTCACTTGGGAAAATGCACTATATAAATGGGAAAAATTACATAATTGGCCTTCATAGAGGTCAGGTTAGACATGGATACAGGAAGGAGGGGATCATTATAACACTTCAAGTTGTTTTAAAACACTGATTCAAAAAAATAAAAAAAATAAAATAAAATAAAACACTGATTCCACCATATTATTTATTTCTTTTTTAAAAAGGCTAAAATGTCTCCATATTGTAAACAGGAGGAATTCCACGTGTCTTAGCTTATTATTAGAGGCCATTACCTACCATATTCAGTCTTACCAGCAACACTCACAGCCATGAGGCTTGTGTTTGCACTGGGGTATTCAATAGGCTGGCTCTGGAAAAGCCCAGTTTTCCTGAGTCATTGTAACTCTAGATGACTCAGTCCAATTTCCCTGAATCACTATAACTCTAGATGACTCATCTTGGCTCTAAGCATGTGAAGCTTTGTTACAGCAATTTTCCTTTCAGTTTTTATTAATAACAATAGTGACAATAATAAAGGCTAACATTTATTAAAGGTTTATTATATGTTTTGTGCAACGTTAAGACTTGCATGTACACCACTTAATTTATACTCACAAAGCATCAATTAAGTATGTACTAGTATCATCCAATTTTACACATGAGAAAATGAGCCATAGAGAGATTGAGTAAATTGTCTAAAGTTACAGGAAGTGATGGATTCAAGATTTTAACATAAGACAGTTTGATTCCATAGGATACATACATGATTATTGTCCTAGTGTCCCCCAAAGAGCATACATTCTAAAAAACTAGGAGGGGACTGGTATTTTGTGTATACCTCAGAGCAAAGACCAAAAACTACTTGGTGCCATAGTAGGGCCTTAATGATTGTTGAATAAATAAATGGATAGGCAAATGGAAGAAGAAATGGAGAGACACTAAGGGCACAAATGAATTCAGGGATAAGATCTGAGATTTTTCTAAAGGAAATGGGAAAGAGAGGATACTTTGAGAGAAGGGCTAGACCTGAGAACTGAGTAAATATGAGAGAAGAAGAAGCAGGAGAGTAGAAAATGACTTAAAATGTGAAGCCTGGGAAGCTGAAGAAATGGCGGCAAGTAAGAAACATGAGTCAAGTTCTAGACCATATAATGGGTTTGGACATGCTGTGATATGGCTGAGATTTGCTCATGAAAATATCAGATATTCACAAAGCTGCAAATGTGGGATTTTAAAATGCTGAAATGAATGATTTTGTTTTATGTTTTTCTGGGGGTCGTAGAGAGTTGCCGCTATGAAAAGATCCTCAAGGTTATGAATGTGGGGCGACGGACAGGAATAAGACACATCTACCATCACATTTTAGGAGGCAGAGGAGGAAAACCATCAAATTATATGAAGAGTAAAGTATCAAAAAGTAAGAGATAAACAGAAAAGTACAATGCCATGAACTATAGAAGTGAAGTATGTGAGGAAAATGATGTTTAACAATATCAAATAAAAGGCTTTAGAACCCCCCTCCCCCCAAAAAAGGTAATTGTTGACTTTGGTGAAATTTTGGGAGAATTATGGTTTTAGAAATCATATTGCATTATGGATGGGGTTACTGAAGGAAATTAAAATGTTAATCAACTATTTTCGAGCTCTTACCAAGTACCAAACAGTGACTTTTGTAGTCTATACAGATTAACTCTTTGAATCTACACAGAAAACAAAACAAAAACAAAACCCTGAGTTTGATACTGTGATTATTCCAGCTTTAAGAATGAAGAAGCCGGGCCTCTGGGAGGCAAAGTGAAATGCTGAGGCATATGGCTACAGAGTGAAAGATTAGGGACTGGAACTTGCATCTGATTCACACATGCTTCAGTATACGATTTGGCAGATCTGAAAAATGTACTGGAAGAGACAGCAATACCCCCAGATGGCATGTGCAGTATGAAGGAGATAGGCCAATAGAGATGGACAAAGTAGAAATGATAGCTGAAAACAAGGGTGAATATGAGATTCTTTGGGATTGAAGAAATAGTGAAATGAAAAAAGAATAGCCCTGGGATGCCTGGGTGGCTCAGTCAGTTAAGCGTCTGCCTTCAGCTCAGGTCATGATCCCAAGGTCCTGGGATCAAGTCCTGCATCGGGCTCCTTGCTCAGTGGGGAGCCTGCTTCTCCCTCTGCCTGCTGCTCCCCTTGCTTGTGTGGGTTCTTTCTCTCTGTCAAATAAATAAATAAAATCTTTTTTAAAGAATAGCACTGCCTCTAAGACAAATCAAAGAAATAGAAATTAAATATAGCATCTTCTAGCTATATTCCATCACTGCCTTGGGCCTGTTACTTTCTCTTTACTTTCATAACGAATTCAAGTAGTTACCTTTGATATGGAGGCCACTTTTCAAAGAGTATCTTTGTTCTTATTACTGTACAGGTGATACCCCATGAGCTTTGTGCAGGTAAATTAAAGCACAACAAAACCCATTTTGATGTTACTGCTGAGCAGTCAGCTAGGCTCACTGCCTATATACAATTAGCTGAGTGTAGACTGAAATTCTTGCAAATGACAGATTACTTAATTTGCTGCATGAAGAGTTCACAAACCATGGCTCGCAGGCCAAATCTGTTCTGCTACTTGTTTTATAAATAAAGTTTTGTTGGAACATAGTCATGTACATTAATTTACATGTTTTCTATGCCTGTTTTAATGCTACAGTGACAGATTTAAGTAATTTCAACAGAAACTATATGGTACTCAGGGCCTGAAATATTTGCTATCTGGCTTCATACAGAAAAAGTTTCTCAACTCCTGTCCTGGAGTTTTGAGGTTGCCAGCAAATATTTACATTGTTAAGAGTAAATCCCCAAGTCCAGATGGTCTCCTGAATTACCCTGACAGAAATGTATCCTATATCAAATTGGCTACTCTTTCCCTCTCCCCATTATACATAATTCTCCAAACTAAAAGTTTGGTAGGCCATAAGACAGAGACAACTGGAAGGAAAGGAGAAAACATCAGTGGGATAAGAGGGAAGGGGCTACAGTCTCTGGATTTACTCTTAGATAAAAGAAATCCAACCTGGAACATTTATAGTGATTTTATGTGAACAAGGAATAGATTTTTATTCTGTGAAGCTATTGGGAGAAGAAAGTTTTGTTATATTAGCTAGCATTAATTACTCTGACTAATTCTGTCTATAAGATAAGCATTCTTTCCCCTCCAAAAAATGGTAGCATTATATTTTTAACCTTTATAATATAACCATCAGATCGTAAGAAGATAGTCATTAAATATCTTAATATGTAAAGCCTGAGTCATGTCGAGATGCCTCTGCTTATAGTAATTATCTACATCTATCTAAATATGCTCTACTTCTATTTTCTCTATTTCTGTGAGTGATGTATTAATTTGCCAAGGCTGCCGTAGCAAAACACCACAGACTGGGTGACTTAAACAACAGAAATTTGTTGTCTCACAGTCCTGGAGGCTGGAAGTCCTAAATCAATGTGTTGAGAGTTTGGTTTCTTTTGTAGCCTCTCTCCTTGGCTTGCAGACAGCTGCCTTCTTGCTGGATTCACACATGATTTTCTTCTGTGTGTGTGCATTCCCAGTATTTCTGTGTAGCCAACTTTCCTTTTCTCCAAAGGACACTAGTCAAATTGGATGGGGACCCACCATAGTGGCCTCATTTTAACCTAACAACCTCTTTAAAGGTCCTACCTCCAAATATAGTCACATTCTGTGGTATTGGAGTTAAAGCTTCAAAATATGAATTCAGCCCATAACCGGCACCAGGAATCATCCAGTCTTTGACCCTTGATGCTTTCCTTTGCATTGCCTCACATATTTGCCAAGTCTGATTACATTTATTCCAGAATTATCTTTCATTTCTGTCCCTTCATCCCTTTCTACTGCCACCTAGTCCATGACCTCATTGAGTCTTTAGTAACTGTCTTCTAAATTGTCCTCCTGTATCTACTTCTCTTCATCTCCAATCCATCCCACCAATTTTTTGAAAATCAACAGTCTTTCAACTGTCCTATAAAATAAAAATCATACCTTATGCCTGTCATTCAAGAGCCTAGGAGATTGTGTTGTAAACTCATGTTTCTAGTCCTCTATCCTAATACTTGCTTTCATTCAAATTTGACCACGTTTAGTCCCCCAAATCACATCTGGTTTTCCTAACAGTCAGCATTTAATCTCTCCACTCACTGCTTCTGGAACACCTGTGCTGTCATATTGATTAATCTTTAGTCAGTGTACCTTTTAACTCTCCACTAGAATGCTTCTCATCTCCCAAGGTGTTGCATAGAAATTCCCCTCTGAACTTCCACAGCAACTTGGGTTTCATTTATACTAGTCGTATTCTATTTTGTATTGTCATGATTATAATAATTATTATGTTAGGTACTGTGCTAAATGTGTGACGTGTTACCTCATTTAATCTTCAAATTCATCCCTAATACCTACAAATACTTACCTTGTTTTACAGATGCAAAAAAAAAAAAAAAAAAATCTTACAGAGTTGCATATCTTCCTCACAGTCAACAGCTAAAAAGCGGAAAGCACACACTTGAATCTGAGTCTGTCTGCTGATTCTAGGGATTTTAAACATACAGTATATAACCTCTGCATATTTGCATAGAAATTTGTCTCTCTGTGAACATCTCACTTATGCGGACGCCTGGGTGGCTCAGTCAGTTAGGCGTCTGCCTTCGGCCCGGGTCATGATTCCAGGGTCCTGGGATCAAGTTCCCCATTGGGCTTCCTGCACAGCGGGGAGACTGCTTCTCCCTCTGCCTGGAGCTTTCCCTGCTTGTGCTTTCTCTCTCTCTCTCTGGCAAATAAGTAAATACAATCTTAAAAAGAAAAAAAAGCCCTTCTCACTTCTGGACTTCATGGATGTAGTCAAAGCCATTTCACAAAACAGAAGCACATCAATTCTGCCAGCTACCAACAGATAGTATGTGATGCAGTTTCACCTTAGTCTCTGCATGTTGTCAGCATCCAGCTCATCTTCAACTGATGACAGAATCATGTTTCAGTCCCCTTTGTAACACACATAATGTCTACTACCTAGTGTGTGTTGCATTTATATATATCAAACAAAATGATGCACAAATCAAATGGAGAAATGGTGACTATTACCAGCTTTATCCAAGAAGACTATCATGCTCACATACTAAGATGAATAGCCATTTACTGAAAAAAGAAAGGAAAAATTATCCAAAATTAAAGTTTGTGTTATATTTTCACTCTTGAGATATATATATATATATATATGTGTGTGTATATATATATTTCACTCTTAATCATTTTTCTCTTCTTGCATCGGATGTCAGACATATATAACTATCAAAATATGTTTTGCTTCTTTTTTTACAGAGTGAACAGATTAAATAAAGTCCTATAGCCACCAATTATACAAATTACCTATTCATGATTGTTTGACTATATGTATACATATATATATGTACACACATATAAATACATATATATATATAATTAGAAACTATATATATATAAAATTAGGAATTTGAAGTTATCTAAACTAAGTACCTGAATAATTATACATTTATTTATTCATTTAAAAAGATCCTGGCCATCCCTTTTAATGCCATGATTTAAACCGTATCTACACCAAGTAAAGTAAATAACAGAGGTAGTCATCTAAATAATTCATACCAAGTTTTAGCACACAATATTCAAACAGTTTTCCTTTCTAAATGATCCTGTTAATTGTACTCTGAACTTCACTTTACTTGTGTAGAAATAGCATTATTTCTAAATCAATATTACTATTAAGTCTGGATCATTAATTAGTAATATATTTTCTGAGTTCAGTAGAAAATTAAACAGTGAGGTGGTGACCATGTGCTTAAGGGGTTGGCTCTGTTGAAAGACTAATTTTATGATCAATGTAGTAACAAAAAAAATCCAAATGGTTATCCAAACTGATTTAGTTGAAGCAACAAAATTAGATCTGCATAAATACAGTTGAATCTCACTTTTTCCATGGTGATCTTAGCAAGTGAACAAGAGCTAAAGACTCCATCCATAAAACTTCTTTTCCTCCGGTGTATTTTGGGCAGTCTATACAAGGAAAATTAGTCTCTGGGCCCAAAGAGAAAATCCTTACATTTCTAAAGAACTGTCTTAGTTTGACAAAAATGCACATGGGCGAAGATGTATAGGGCTGTTGTGGTAAGTTCTTCAAAATGAAGAAATGCTTACACTGCATTTAGAAAACATGTCGGCGAAAGGCAAATGAGACCTAAATTTAGCTTGAATGGTGGCGAAGTGGATAAAGAGTGATTATGGCTGTTTGTTTTGATGAGGTTAGTAGCTTGGATCATGACCTCTCCAGAAAAATAAGATAGGGTGTTCTAATGGATTTTTCTTAATCTAATGTAGAAATGACATTGAATGATGGTTCTTAATTAGCATCCTCCTCTTCACCTGCATTTGGCGTGACACCCCCCACATTTGCCTTTACAGTCTGAGTAATGCAAAAGGCAAGCTCCCTCACTGCACTGAGGACACGAGAATGACAAATTTAAATTGGTTCTGTGCAAATGAAGAAAGAGATGTTGCTTCCAATTTTCCACGTGTAACTCAAATTTGTATTAAAAGGTCATAAGAATGCTAGACAATGGACACAACATAACACATCTAATTCCTTTAAAAAATTCAATTATTTACTCTTGAATCTATTACTCATTAGAAATATAACATTAAAAACACACAGCAGAAAAATCATGGTGGTGAATGTTGATCATTTTCAAAGGCAGTAACAGCCCCCAAGAGTCTATGCATATTAGTTCATCTTATGCTTAATGATGTAAGGAAAGGTGCAGATTTATTTTCTCCTTATTGCTTAAAGAAACAGCCTGTTGTTCAACATTCCTCTTATGAAACAAGAAAACAAATAAAAGGACAAGATAGAAAATAAAATTTTGAAATTCCTTTCTCAATTAATCTAGTGTTTTCTTCTTGACCTTTGGTTAACATAGTCTCTTACTCGGAAGCGTTTAAGTTACTTCCAGAATTTTTCTAGAGGAAATCTACTAAAAACCTCAGAAAGATACAGATTGTTTGGTGGTGGTAGCTGAGGTGGGGGGAGGTGGTGAGGTGAGGGGGCTTGCTGCTCTGACCCATGTTTTAAGATAACCTCATATCAGGAATTGAATTCGACATTCAGAATCTATTCCAATTCCTTATCTTTAAAACCACCTAGAGCTGGTAATTCGGAAAAGCTGGATGGATAAATGGAAAACCAAATTCTGATTTCCTCAGGAGAATCAGCTTATAAATCCGTGCTGGATCATAGAAATTAAGCATTTCCCCAAACCCACCTTTTCTTTTGCCCTAGGATAACCTGATCAAATTTCTTGCCTTCATTTTCTCTATTGGGCTAGCAGTAATGTGAAACTGCAGAAGCCTTGTCAGATCTAAAGCCAATTTCAAAGAAAAGCCAGTTCCTTGGGGGAAAGGTGGTCATGCAAAGGCAAGATTGCGCTAATAGTTAAATCCTGTCTTCAAATGCCACCAACTGTGTTAAGAGAAAATGATATAGTGCTAGAGAAAAAGAGAGAGAAGCAACCCGAGGAAAAAAGCAGAAATGAATGAGAATAGCATAAAAAGGAAACAGAGGGGAATCAGTGGAAGAAAGCAATGAAAAACAAAAGCTCCTGCATGTTTTGGGAAATACGCTAGCCTGGCATCCACAAGCTAAAGATAGACTAGTTTTTCACAAATAATTGGAAACATTTTTCATGCTGTTTGGTGAATATGTGAAAGAATTAATTCAAGGTGATATTTCATACCGCCTTTCAAATGATTCTAGTCACGTGTGTGTATAGGGCCCATATATATAAAATAAGACTCACTAGGACAAAGCAGCTATTTACTTCATATGTCAATTTATAATACTAACTTTTTTTTATGATTTTATTTATTTCTATGTCACAGAGAGAGAGAGCAGAAGCAGGGGGAGTGGCAGGCAGAGGGAGAAGCAGGCTCCCCGCTGAGCAGGGAGCCAGATGTGGGACTTGATCCCAGGACCCTGGGATCATGACCTGAGCCGAAGGCAGATGCTTAACCGACTGAGCCACCCAGGCGTCCCTATAATACTAACTTTTAAAATTGTTTGTAATTTTGGGGAAAAATTAGCTGATATGTTCTGAGAAGGGTTAGCTTTTTTACAGTATCGACTATTACAGATTACAATGTAGCAGATTATTATTGTAGCAGATTACAGACTATCATGAAGTATTATATAGAGACATGTCTGGCAAAGAAATTTTTGGCATTACATAAATATGTATGGTAAAATGTTATTGAGAAAAGGTACAGAATAGAAATATTCTTATTTAAAGATCTTTATCTGGTAAAATTAGCTTTGAATTAAAGATCTGTAAGGTATATGTAGGCTAATCAAAAATATGGGCATTGTTAACATTGAAATTACCTAATGGCAAATCATCTGTTTTTACCTTGAGTGGCCATAAATCCAAATAAATGCAAATTAAAATATAGCAGCATTCATGTAGAAATTATTAAGAAAATTGTTGACTTAGGAAACTTCTGAACATAGCTTACTTGAGCTTAATTAATTATGAAATTTCCAAGTAACCAATGGAAAAATGAAGGTTTATTTTTAGTTGTTTAATGACCCAAGTTATGCAATATGCAGAAGACACAAATCACCATTTTATGCCCAAGACCACTTACTTCCTCATGCTTAAACTAGGACTAGGAATAGTAAGGTTTGTAATTCTTTTTTTTTTTAAGTAGACTCCATGCCCACCATGGGGCTCAAACTCACAATCCCACAACCCTGAGATCAACTCACATGCTCTACAGATTGAGCCAACCAGGTGCCCCAAGATTTATAATTCTTTATCTCTCTAAGTCCCATATGTTTTTGTTTGTTTGTTTGTTTTAAGGAGCTTGTTTTCTTTGTTTATACTGAATGAGAACATCCAGAATATCAAGTCACAATGATAGTAACTGCAGATCCTCATTGGTCATTCTGGGTCTCCTAATTAGGTGGAACAATGGTAATGATCCTAAATTTTCATCTATTTCAGCATCATTTCCATTCTTAATTCATTATGGCTATGCAGATAGAGTCAAGTATTTAACTGAAGAGATTATCTGGATAATGCAGGCAGAAGATATCTTGCATATGTGCTTGTGTGTGTGTGTGTGTGTGAGAGAGAGAGAGAGAGAGAGATCCAATCTTGAATATCAAGTTTGTCTTTCAAATTAATCAAATTTGCCAGAAAATTGCTCATTTGATGGCTATGTGGTTTAGTGGAAAGATCATTTAATATCCTTTTGATGACAATGAGAAAAGACAAAGCTTACATTATTTTTTTAAAGGAAATTTATTGGCTCATTTATTTCAGAATTCCAATAGAATATCCTGGCATTCAGGCATGGTTGGATCTATGGACTCAAGCAGTAAGCTTTGGCCACTATCTCTTTCTTCATCCCTTAAGAATTTATTTTGCTTGGCTTTACTTTCTTGTTCAGACATTCCCTATGTGATGAGCAAAATGGTCTCTGAAGCTACAGATGCATAACCTACCATCTTAGCAATCCTGGATAAAGGTGAAACCAATAGTTATAACAACAGTAATAATAGCTAGTATTCAGCTATACTCACTGAAAACTTTCTTTATGCCAAGACATTTTTAAGTTGTTTAATATTCATTCCTAATCAGAAGAATGTTACGAAGAGGTTTATTATTCTTCATATTTTACAGATTAGGGAAGAAAAAATATTTTTTTGCTAAGTCCATTAGAAAATTTGGGAAATCTCTAATTGACCTGGTTTTCCTAAATTCCTGACACAATTTATATCTAAGGCAGATTTTATACAACGGCCCAGCCCAGTTCAAATTCTACCCTTCTGACCAGGGAAAATGTGCAATATTTTCAAAAGAGGAAAATGTGCTAAAACTACCAATCCTTTACAGGTTAACAATTGAATCGCATCATGATCCACATCTAAATTTCAATGGCTAAACTTGAATTCAATAAATCACTGACTGTCATTACTAAAACATTGCAAGAAAGGCATAAAAAATTAGGAATATAATTTGTACTTAGATTTTTTTTTAAGATTTTATTTATTTGGGGCACCTGGGTGGCTCAGTCGTTAAGCGTCTGCCTTTGGCTCAGCTCATGGTCCCAGGGTCCTGGGATTGAGCCCCATATCGGGCTCCCTGCTTTGCAGGAATCCTGCTTCTCCCTCTCCCACTTCCCCTGCTTGTGTTCCCTCTCTCGCTGTGTCTCTCTCTGTCAAAAAAAATAAATAAAATCTTAAAAATAAATAAATAAATAAAAATAAAAGAAATGCTCAACTATAAAAAGGGTGGTAGCAATAACACTTTCCACTACAGAATGACCTCTGGCTTTCCCTTACCATTAACACTGCTACTCTTCCAAGATACATAAGCATGTGGAAAAACTTGTCAGCTTTTCCAGGGCTAGGAGATGAAAAATAGAGCATGTCCTGATTAGTTAATTTGTGACTGTAAGCTCAGTCGACATCTTGGGGATGGACCCATAAAATCTGGCCAATTTGTTTAACATCTGCAAACTGCAGAATTCTTTAGCCCTTTGCCACAGTTTCTGCTCAATATCTTAAAGCTGGACTCAGTCCCATCTGTGACTCATCTCCTCAGGGTTGAGGGTAGGGGTGGGTGCTAGTCATCAAAATCTGGAATGTCATTGGTAGGAGTAACCCCAGTAGCCTTTGGATGCATAATAGGAGATGCGCAGGTGGTAAAATTCTGGCAGGAACACCAGGATGGTAATGATCAGGGTGGAATGGCCCCATCTGCCATGCCCCCTGCCCTCCACGCCTCACCCGCCCCCAGCCCCGCTTTGTCGATATAGCCAGCCAGCAGGAGGGAGTCTATGATGAGAAAGGCGCCCATCCACAACAGCAGTGACCTCAAATGGGATCTTAGGAGGGTTTATCAACGTGATAAACGATGATGGTCAACGTAGCCATCATCTGCCCTGGAGAGCCTTAAGTATTTCACTTTACTACTGGGGATTCCGGTAACCAGGTTGGTAGGAGACAGCATCATAACCTGCGGACGCACCTACAGTCAGAGCACCGCACCAATCGGCCCCCGCACCAAAGGCTTGCTCACGGTTGGCGGCAGAGGCCCGGAGGCTCATGGCACGCCTCACCTAACTGCCATCCCACCCGCCAATATTATCAATATTTTAAAGATCATTTTAAATTTGCCTACATGTGTTGGGTACATTGATATCTAATGCATCCTCTGAGTATATCTAGCACTGTGATATTTTGCATAGTATCTGAAAACACTAGGAAGCACTTATGTGCCAAAAGTTCCCAGAAGGGGAGATACCTGGTTCTGGCTCTGTATGGATAGGACAACCAGTCCAAGGGCTGTAGCTTTTACTCTGCATCCTCTTGCCTGCAGCATTCTGTAGCACTCTAAACTCCAATTTGCAAAGGTGAAAAGGGTAATGTTACCAGAAAGATTCAAAGAAATTTTGCATCAATTCGTTAAAAAATCAATTTGCAAGCACAGGGAGGATATCAGGTATTAGTAAGAGCCAACTCTTATGTATCAAGCTAAGTAAATCCATTTTTTTTTTTTACTATCAAAGAACAGATCCTGCAAGTAGGGAAATTTCAGAGATAAGAATTCCTTTGATTTTTGTTTTGTTTTGAACCTACCCTCATATGAAGTTTTTACTTACAAAATGGTTAAGGATTATTACTTTTGGAATAATTCAGAGAAAAAAAACGCTAGTATGTTTGTTTACAAGCAGGTATATGCTTATATATATAGGCACATAACAACTTCCTGGAGTTTTCTGGAACTTTCACTCAGTTTTTCAATTCTATGTTACCTTGGATTGAAGGTGAATAAACAAAAAAGATAAGAAAGAAATATAATATAATATAATAATACATATAACATATACTATACTATACTATACTATACTAAATATAACATAATTCAGTAGTGGGAACACTGAATTAAATGAGCACAATTGTAGCTTATTTATTATACACTGAGAACAGTGGGTCAGCTGACATTGAGAGTGATAGCAGGAAGAGAGGCAGTCAGTGGTGATGAGTATTCAGAATGAGGCAAAGGAATTTGCATTTATATGAATGTTAGGGTGGGCACTCATGAAGGACTGGAGTAACAGAGGAAGTGGCATAGCTCCAAAAGTATGACCTTCCATGATGAGTAAGATAGATTCGAAGAGAGAGAAGAGCCAAGAAATGAGCTAGGAAGATACTGCAATGATCCAAGCATGATGTTGCTGTGGCAGCAGGATGGGGATGGAGGACATGATGGCATGATGGATTGGAAAAAATACTTCAAAGACAGAATTGAGAGAAACTGGTGTCTTTACCCCCTATATACAAAACCTAAACTAAGGATTCAAGTTGGCATTACAGAAAATGGGAGAGAAGTTCTCATAGAAGCATCAACTGAGATTTTGGGCTCATTATGTTTTTCCTTGAGACTCAATTTTTACATCTGTAAGGCATGTTATCAGTAGAGGCTTTCAGCTCTGAAATTCTGTTTCTGGAAGAATGGCTAGACTAAAATGGACTGAAATGAGATAAAGAAAAGGTAAGAATGGGTAGTGGTTTGAAGAATAATGCATATAATTGCGCATTTAATATGTACCAGGAATTGTGTTAATTTTTAAAATACTTATTGTCTTGTTCAGTTCTCATAACAAACCAATAAGAGAAGAGGCAAATAAATCAAAGAAGAAAGAAAGAAAACCAGAGAGAACTACTTGTCAAGGGAGGCAGCAAAGTATCCTCTGGGGAAAGACTGGATAAACTGGAAAGGGTAGGAATCTGAGGGTTTTGGGGAATGTGGAAGTCTCCGTTGAGTTTGGCTCAAGTGGCTTGGGGTTCAGTTTAATATGAACTCAATGATATCTTTTGTTTATTTAACTCCCAATGGCCCATCTGCAGAGAAAGGGCAGCGACACCCATCTTAGTTTGCAGTTACCAGCGGGGCTGTGAATCCTCTTTTTTTTCCCTACTTGCCAACCTCAGACCACTAAATTCCATTAGCTGCCTCTTTACCACACCACTTCAGCAGCAAATACATTGTTTTGCACCTCTCTTGACCAGGAGCAAAGTAGGGAACAATTCTTTAGGCAACATTAGCACTTGAGCTTAGATTAACGATGCCAAATCTGATTTATATTGTCTCTCCCCAGCCATATGATCTAGCATTCTCCCTGCCCTTTCAATGCAGCTGTACATTAAGCTGCATGCTTTAGAGGTTTTCTCCAACAACTCCCAGCCCACTTTCCTAATCAGTATTCAGCAGTATCTTTCCTTTCAGCAGATGCACATTATTTCCTTCTCCCTTTGTTCTTATATTTATTCTTCTAAGGTTTATCCACATCAACTGCTTTTGCTGTTTGTTAGCCTAATTGTAATAATGACCCCAAGACCTATAAAAATATACATTTAAGTTGCTTGATAGCAAAACACACCAACCTGTTTATAGGAAAATTAAGAGATAAAATTTATGAGGCATGCCTAAAAAAGACATTGTTCTTCAATTGGGTGATCCAATATTGACAGAATTTATAAAGTTTCAAGATTTATGGTAGAATTTTGTTTTAGCCCCTCTTAGAAAACATTGTATTTGAGTGCATATAATATCATTTTCATCAAAATAGGGACACTGGCTTCAATTTATTTTTGGAAGAGAAAGAACTAATGCATTCTTGCTTTATGAAGTTATTACGAGATTACTTTTTTAAAAAAAGATCTGTATATTATTTTTTTAAGGCAACATTGCAAAAATGTCAGGGAGTTACTCTTAGATATATATAAATCATTTTCAGCTTTCCTGATATGAAAATGTGAAAAGCTCAATGAAAGTCAAAGAATATGAGCTGTTGGTTAAAGATAATAATCTTTTCATGCTAGGCTCGCAGACTGTGCCAGGGAGAAAACAGGCAAACAAAAGCATTAAGTCCCCAGGCTTCCAAATGAGGAATAGTCATGATTACAATCCATCAGTTCACTCAAGTGGTGTTCGCTGTGACTCACCAGTTGAATTCTGGCTCTAATTGCCATTACTCAAACTATGCCTATTGATCACCAGACAGGACAAAATGGCTGTCTTTGTAGCCCAGCTTTACAGCACCACATTTGCAACAATCAGCACTTGCGATTGTTCTCTATTCATGCCTCCAAGAATACAAATTGCACTGAATGGTGAGAAATAGCAAGATGAGTAATGCTTAAATTCTAAGTCAATCGGATTATGCATGCATGCATCCATCCATCCACCTAATATATGTATGTGAGACATTGTGCTAAATATTGGGGGAATAAATGGTAATTAGGCAATTTCACTCTCATTTTGGTTGTGTTGAAATTAGAAGGATCCCAGAGAAGATATACTTGGACTGAGCTGGTAGGTTATGTTGTGACCCAATCGCTCTACAAGGAGTGTAGTCTTATGTGAATAACCTGAGGAGGTTGGAAACCAAGTTGTCTATCAGCCTCTTTACCTCTGTGACCACAGCACTGGTTCAAGCTTTCATCTTCTTTGCCTGCATTACCTCAATGTCTAAGTGGCCATCCTTCTCCTCTCTTGTTCCCATTCAGTCCAATCTCAATAGAACCACCAGAAGGATCCCATTAAAATATGTTAGATCATGTTACCCTTGTGTTCTTCCAGTGGTTCCATCTACCTTGGAGTAAAAGTTAAAGTTGTCACAAAATGCTTATAATGTTCTAAGAGACTTTCACTCCTATCCTGCTGTTAATGTGTCTAATATCATTTCCTCCATATTTCCTTCACTTTCTTCTCTTCCTGCCACCCCTATCCCAGCCACCTTGCTGTTCTTTGAATAGGTATACTCTTGACTCAGGATTTGAACTTGATGTTCCATCTGCTGGATCACTCTTCTCCCAGATATCCACTTGCATGGCTCTCTTATTTCTTTCAGGTTTTCACTCAAATGTTCCCCTTATCAAAGAGACTGAACCTGAGTAGCCTATTTAAATCTGTACACAACCTCATTCATCAGGTTCTTGCTAGCATATCCCTCCATCCTGGTTTCATCCCCTCCCCCCCCACCCAAAACACATGATGACAATTGAAAACATGACTTGCTTTATCTTTTACTTTTATTTCTTATCTGTCCCTTCCCACTAAGATTTTTTTTCTTCTGTGTTGTTGTTTTCTGAATTCCCAGTGAATAAGAAGAGTGCTTGATGAATCATGGGTTTTCAACACATACATGTGAAATGCATGAATCTTGGGCCACTATCCAATGTTTCTGTCCAAGGAGTCCAACCAGGAAATTTCTCCTTCAAGTATTTTGTGGTTAAATCAAAGCCTATTTGTTCTCTAACTAGATCATGTCCTCTCCACATCAATTGCATTTCTTTATTAGATTCATTTATTCATTCGAGATGCATTACTGCATCAAGCATTTACAAGGTGTCAACTATGAGATTAACTCCATGTCCTATGCTGGGAATTCAATCAAAATGTGCAGATTCAGCCCTCAAATATCACAGTCCTGGTAAAGACTTACCTATAGACTATAGGTGTAGAATAGTATACAAAGTGTTATTTTGGAGGTCAGCCTGCCACTCCTGGAGTGCAGGAAGAAACTAGTTTGGGCATCTAGGAAAGACTCCAAAAAGGAAGTTATTTTGATATAGGCTTGCAGACTAGCAGTTAGCAGCTGACTCCAGACTGCAGATGTATTTAATGCGGCATGTAGAATGTTCTCTTTCTCCACTGAAATAATTAAATGAATCAATATGTATATTCATACACCCAGATTTCAAAATGGGATGCTTCATATTAAACTATGGATTTCTCATTACTCCTGATAAAAATTTAAAAAGGAAATAGAAGCTATGGCAGTACTGTAGCCATATCCCACATGGCAGTGATGAACCTAGGCTGATCATTATGTTTCTATCAAAATTCTTTTGTCTAGGGTGCCTGGGTGGCTCAGATGGTTAAGCGTCTGCCTTCGGCTCAGGTCACGATTCCAGGGTCCTGGGATCGAGTCCCGCATCGGGCTCCCTGCTCCGTGGGAAGCCTGCTTCTCCCTCTGCCTCTCTCTCTCTCTCTCTCTCATGAATAAATAAATAAAATCTTAAAAAAAAATTCTTTTGTCTAAAAGAATAACCAAGAATAGAGAAAATATTAAAAAGGCAGATGGAGCATATCTCTTGTTGCAAGTGTTATTTCTATGTGTTTAATATGCATCCACCAGCATGCTCCTCTCATTTACATGGTTTCCTGTCCTTGTAGGCATCTGAGATCGTTTGATGTGATGTAGACCTTGAAAGATGAGTCAGAAGGACACTGCAGGCAGAGAGGGAACAGGAAGGTCGAGAAGAAGTTGTTATGCTCAGAACACATGTGTTGCCAGAGAGAAAGAGGATAGGAGAAACAGTGAGGAGTAAGGCCATAGACAAAGGCTGTGACCAGATTAGGAAGGCCCTTTTATAAAATGCTAAAATATTGAGATTACCCTTTGGGCAAAAACTGAGACGAATGTGTTTTTTAAGTTGTGGAATGAGTTAATCAAAATCTGTTAGGATCGTGAATGAAAAAGTCATAAATAAAAGTTAAAATGAGGGTCTGAGGGATTTCCTATAAATTAAGGGACATGAACTTGATTAGAGCTCTTTCAACTGCTCAAAGGTGTTTGCTACTTTCTGGTGCAAGAGTATATTGTGGTACATTTGAAGCTATGGGAAATAATGAACTCCAGATTCGTTTTTATATTACATTTATCGTACTAGCATTAATTCATACTTCAGTTTGCAAACTTAAATCAAGATGCAGTGAAGAGTAACATACAAAGATACATATACACTGCATGTACAGTAAGAGTAACATACAAAGATACATATACACTGCATGTACACACTATTGACAGGTATTCAAAAGTTATTCACAACCCCAGGTTCCCTCGCTGTTCTTACACCAAGGTTGACGGTAAATATCCACCACCCACTTGCATCTCTATTTAGGGGAGCCCAAGTGATGCAAACAAGTGTCTTCTAGGAAGACATGAGAAGATATTTGCTTCCCTAATAAAAAGGAGACACATATCTGGCATAAACTTCCTTCTTCCTCTGTCCCCTTGTTCCAATAAAATGCCAGTAGATGACTGGCATTCAGCTTTCTTGGCAGCCCTGAAAATTTTCAGCTACTGAACCTCTCTCTGGCCTCTTGTTATGTGAAAAAGAAAAAGCTCTCTTTATTTAAGCCAATTCTCATTTCTGGCTATGGCAGGCCATCTCTAAGGTGCCCCTCAATGATCTCCACTTCATGGTATTCAAATGCTTCTGTAATCTCCTTCCCTTGAGAGTAAGTTAGACCTAGTGGTTTGCTTCTCAAGAACAGAATATGTTAAAAGTGATGGGATGTCACTTCCAAGATTAGGTTACACATGACTGTGGCTTTCATATGGGGTACTCTTTCTTGCTCTCGTGGTCACCTACTCTAAGGGAAACCAGCTGCCGTATCGTGAGCTGCTCTTTGAGGAGGCTCACATGGCAAAACCCTGCCATCTCTGGCCAAAAATCCACAGGGACCAAGGCTACCCAACAACCATGTGAGTGGGCCCAGAAGCAGATCTTCCCCAGCTGAAGCTGGAGATGATTGCAGCCCAAACTGACACCCTGATTAGAGTCTTGGGACAAAGGCCAAGCCAGAAACCAGCTCGGCTGTACCTAGATTCATGACTGAAACATGCAAGATAATAATATTTGTTTTAAGTTGCTAAATTTGGGGGTAATTCATTATGCAGCAATAGATAACTGATACAGAGGCTGATATTAGCATGCCTAAGGGAACTTTTAAAAATACCTATAAGTGGCCCTGAAAGAGACCAGTTTCACCAGAAACAGAAAGAACTGGAGCCCAATATTCAGTCATTTTCAATGCTATCTGGGTAATTCTAAAATCAGCCATGTTTTAGAACAACTGTTTCAAGCTATTTGTGGTTGGTTTTCTGCTTCTTGCAGCTCAATGGATTCCTAACCATTACAACTCAAGTAAACTCAGTAATATCTTATTATGATGTCTAACATTAAGTATATAATTAAATATTTTGTTAGGCATCATTTCTTAATTTATTTCTCATTCTTCCTTTTCATTTAGCAAAATGCTTAACTTATGCTTGGTTGTTACCTTATCTCATTATAAGTAAGGATTGTGCTTTTCTTCACCTATTATTCATCTTAATACATCAGTTTTTAAGAGGAGAGAACCTGTTCTCTTCTCATAACAGCTATGTTGGTCTATGTTCTTTTCTTTCTTTCTTTCTTTCTTTCTTTCTTTCTTTCTTTCTTTCTTTCTTTCTTTCTT